>NC_054711.1:34724998-34838684 GCF_016097555.1 Gigantopelta aegis
ATGCTTAAACCTCAATCTGTGACAAAGAGTTTTATTTCTGAACTATACCAACCTTTCAACAAGACTGATACACATCCAGCGTCTACAATGGCATTAATATTGTCATCAGTTCCTTTAGACAAACTTCCCAGCACCACAGCCGATTCGGTCCGCAAATTAATAGGAGACAATTCATCTATCATCCACTGTAGCAACCTGAAATACATAGGAGACAACTTAGAGCTAATTTTAAATTACCAGGTGGATTATTTGTAAGTGTGATAACGGAGTTTGACTGCTCGTGAAGTATTATTTGTGTAATATATTTGCTTCCTTTGGTTATCTTTGACAGTTTAAAATACAGTTATGTAATATAGTCACCACGTATACTGTATGTAAACTTGGATCCAGTAATTTTGTTCTTTGTACAATAAAATCAACCAAGAATCGTGCATTATAAATCTACAGTACAGGCCTCAAAATATGTTGCAAATGTTGACTGATCTCTTGCCAATCAATTAAGTATTAAAAAAAAAAAAAAAAAAAAAAAAAAAAACCCCAATAAATCAGGTTTCTAGTTGTTATGTGCAGGACGATAATGAAACACTAGGGCGTGATGTAGCCCAGTGGTAAAGCATTCACTTGATGCACGGTCGATCTAGGATCAATCCCCGTCGGTGGATCCATTGGGCTATTTCTCATTCCAGCCAGTGCTCTACAACTGGTGTAACAAAGGCCGTGGTATGTACTATCCTGTCTGTGGGATGGTGCATATAAAAGAACCCTTGCTACTAATCGAAAAGAGTAGCCCATGAAGTGTCGACAGTGGGTTTCCTCTCTCAATATCTGTGGTCCGTAACCATATGTCTGACACCATATAACCATAAATAAAATGTGTTGAGTGTGTTGTTAAATAAAACATTTTCTTCCTTCCAATAAAGGACTATAGCAGTATCTTTCCTCTAACTAACTGCCAACTTGTCTGTAACAGAATGAATTAATGAATGAATGAATGAATGAATGAATGAATGAATAAATTAATGAATTAATGTTTTCATATATGGCCCAAATAACTAGAACCCATGCGAAGGACAATATGTTTGAATTGTAATTGGAAATATAGATAAAATATGGTTGTTTAGTAACCCTAACACTCACCTTGGCATTATTCCTTGTGAAATCATTTCAGATTTCTGTTTATTGTTTCCAATGACCATATTCTTCACATTCCTAGACAACATAAGCAGTGATAGATTACTTGACAAAAAAAGCAGATCAGTTTGTGATATTTTGAATTACAAATACTGAAACAGAATCTCCGCTGTTTTAGTAAGAATTGTACACAAGGATTTATCCATCCATGTGTTTTGTGGTTCCGAACATGGGCCCCTTCCCAAAAGAAAGCGGTACTAAAAATTCCCAATATAATATAAATAAATAGATATATATATACACACACACACAATTATATATCGTATATATGGTGCTTTACTTCATCGATAAGTTCACAAGATTTTATTTGTTTTTAGCTACGTTAATTCAGGGCGATTTGGGCTATTTTTAGCTTTGTTCATTTCCGGCGATTGTAAATGAACATATAATTAATTATATTACATTTGTTTGTTGAATGGTTGCAATAGATAATGTTATTTTATTCTTTGATTCCCAGTGTATAGCCGCCAGTACAGTTATAAAACTCTTTGACAAGAATTTAATTGTCTACCATGATGCTTTGAATTGTTAGGTCAGTACTGGAAATGACAGTTATGTCAAAACAAATATAGTAAAGTAAAACTAATTTCAAAACATAAGTCTCCTAGAGAGTAGACCTGCCAGCCCTATCTGTATCTCATTATTGATGTGTACGGTCAGACCGGACAGTGTTCTCAGTCATTTGGACTATAAACTGTCATTTTGCTTTATTTTTGTTACTATTTTTAATTTGGTGCTGGTAGATATATGTAGTATTTTGATTAATGTTTATTAATATTAGTAGTTTAGATGTAGGAACTCCTTAGAAAACATCAGGGGTTTCCCCAGGGCCGTTAGGCATAGCGGCCCGACACGCCTTGATCCGTAAAGTAAGTGCTTTGACGGTGTGGAAGCGCCGTAAATCAATTGCCGCTACGCCTTGATTTGAAGTACTTTAGAAAAACAATTATCACAAGTACGAGCGTGGCAGTCGACTACCTCTTGCAATCAACTTGTGTACCAGTATACCAAGCACACCTAATCACTATGACAGGTAAAACACGTCCTAAATACCTAACAATTGACCAGTCGTCTGCTCACAATTGGTGTTTGGTAATTTTACATCTACTGGGACTGCTAATCCATCAAGAAGCGCTTACACGTAACAGGATTCCCGTGCCAAGCAATCAAGCTTCAAGGCCAATAAGAAGATGCCCATTGACAGAATCAACTGTATTATTTAACTCAATAAACAATAGGTGAAGCACTTTTTAATAGTATAGTTAAGTTGGCAATCAGTAATTTCTATCCTAACACCCCCTTCCCAAAACACACTAAAAAAATCCAGGGCTCGCGCTGTTGGTAACCAATTTAGCCAACGACTAATTAAAAACTATTTTTACAAAAAAAATGGCTAATAAAATTTGCAAGTGGCTAAAATTTTTGTTGAGCCATTTTCTATCTTCTGATGTGAACAAACTGTTACATAATCTATTCAACACCTCAAACATGATGTTACATCACATAAAGTTCAACTAGATTAATTATAAAGTGGTCAGAATGGCGGTTTCATTAAGGTTATGAATATTCATAAGCCTATAAGCTTCGCCACTTTAAATAGTAACAAGGCTACAAGACTTATTTCCCTTTGTACATCAATTAACAGCAAATGAATTATTTTCATGAATATTATAAACTTACATTGTTTATTCTGACCAGTGTAATATTTCAAGGTTATATTTGATAAATAAATTTTAGTAATTAGATGGTAATGATACTTCTTTAATTTTCATACAGGAACTGATCGATATGTGTGTGTGTGTGTGTGTGTGATTTACACCAGTTGAGTACCTGTCTGTTCCTTTGAACATAACCCGGGGGTGAGTTGGGTGATACAGAGTTAATTGTTGACCCAGTAGTTTAGATTTCTTTGTTTTAATTTGTATTCAAATCAAAATAGTCATGGTTATCATGCTAAAAGGTTTTATCAGAGATTAACATAATAATTATTAAACATATATATTAACATAATATAAATGGTTCTTAAAACATTTAGCTGTTCAAAAAGTTTGCCTTTGGAGCTGTGTGTGTCTGATCATTTACTGTCTGTAATATCTTTACATGGACTTGCCAGTAAATTATTGAGGCTTCAATGTAAAATACACAGAACATTGTTTTAATTAGGTTATTGAACTATCATATAATATTTTCATCTCATATAATGATGTAAAGCTCAGTGAGAAAACATATTTTGTTTAAAAAACGAGACCAAAACATCGTACTCTGTCTCGTTTCAGGTCATCCTTTGGTGCATTTTTGTCATCTTCAACTCTGGCAGGACGTAGCCCAGTGGTAAAGCACTCACTTGATGCGCGATCGGTTTGGGATCGATCCCCGTCAGTGGGCCCATTGGGCTATTTCTCATTCTAGCCAATGCACCACGACTGGTATATGAAAAGCCATGGTATGTGCTATCCTGTCTGTGGGAAGATGCATATAAAAGATCCCTTGCTGCTAATCGGAAAGAGTAGCCCATGAAGTGGCGATAACGGGTTTCCTCTCTCAATATCTGTGTGGTCCTTAACCATATGTCTGACGCCATATAACCATAGTTAAATGTGTTGAGTGCATTGTTAAATAAATCATTTCCTTCATTTCCTTTCTTCCTTCATCCTCAACTGGGATCAATAAACATGTTGCCATGATGCCATCTTGTGTTGACAATGTTCCTTCATCCTCAACTGGGATCAATAAACATGTTGCCATGATGCCATCTTGTGTTGACAATCCATGTTACATACATACATACATATATATAAGTGTATCTGTTCCAATAAATTAATTTAACAATTATTCTGTGGCCTGAAAATATATCTTAAGAATTTTCGCCAGTCCATTGGAAACGGGACCATAGGAAAATATTGTGAATAAATCTGTGGTACGTACAGTTAGTAGTTTCAAAATGTATGTGTACAATACACAACACAACTACAAAGTCACCCAATAACCCATGGTTGTTTTTTTAGGTTAATATAATAATTAGCCACGGTGAACACAGGCGCAGCAGTAATTTTTCTATTATTGTTAATTACTCTAGTCACAAACACACTTGCAAACAATAAATATCAGGTTGGAAACTTTCTAACAGGCAACCTATACTGAGTTGACTGTATTATTGTTGGTTTGTGAACTGTACAAATATAAATTATTGTTAAAACTTTTACTGCCTACCTAACAGCCTCCATCCACTTGTCTGGTTCATTACAAAAAACGTCTTCCAAGCAGCCTTTCGTGCCATCAATTTCCTAAAAGAAAAATGAATAAAATACTGGTTTGATATTAATAATAATTTAAGTCACTTAGATGTGCATGTAGCATGTTGGGGGAAATAAGCCATGTAGAGCATGGAAATACATACATGATGGGAAATCCTAAATTATAATGTATATTTATTTTAAGATTTCAAGAACAAGTAACACAGAGACAAAGACATTTTTTGTTAGGATACCACAAGCATATATGTGTATATGTATGTGTATATATATGTGTGTGTGTGTATATATATATATATATATATATATATATATATATGTGTGTGTGTGTGTGTGTGTGTATATATATAATATATATATATACATGTATACTTATGGAAAAAAGTTCCTGTGCATCATTAAAATCTCAGTGCTACATACATTTTTAAACAAGTCAAAACCTAATGTTTGCCATGCATTTATTATTTATCTCTTAAAAGTATATATGTGTACATGATTCAGTCTGGTCTTGTGAACCTATAGCATGGTCTATACCATGCTTTGTGTGTCATCAATGACATTTTAACAGACGAAGTAGTCGTAATTTTGTACCATGTACATGTAACTGGTTCCTTTCTGCATTCAAATCGGTACACGTCTAAATATGCTACATAAAATATTTGCTATACATGTGTACTAGTAAAATGACTAATATAGATATGTGTTAGGTACTCGCCAAATGTAAATAAATTAAATTACATTTCTAACCTACTGTCCGTAATTAGGACGTCCTGTCCAATGTTAGGCCAGGTAAGCATGAATCAGTACAATGAATGAATAAATGGTTTAAACAACACCAGTGTTGTTGCCATAAAGGAATTTTTGGGTATGCATGGCACTATGGAATTGAATGCAACCAGTCAACAGGGTTTATGGGGGGGCCTCCCCTAGAAAGAAAATGGGTTAAGTTTAGGGTTAGGATTAAGAAAACCATACAGTAAAAATAAGAGTAATTAATTTTGGCAAAAGGTGCTACATAAACTTTATAAACAAAAAAATCTGACAAAATATTTGGGTATGGTGCCATAGCCATTTTACCCTCTGGCAAAAACTCTGAACACCCCAGCACAAAAATACACATCGGCTATTGGGTGTCACACAAGTAAGTATATATGAAAATTGTGTATCAGTATTTGTAAGGGAATTCCCAAAATCCTCATTCTCGATTTATAGTAAAGTGCAGTGCAGGGTGCACATTAAGTCAATATTTTTCTAAATGTGCAGGGTGAGTTGTTTCTCTCTATTTAGCAAATTTAAAATGGCAAGAACAATTTTGAAGGTTATCATTGAAGATTTATTTTGTTAATAATGACACAAGTACTTCAATAAAATTTAGTGAGTATGGCAGGTTATACATATATATGCTTTGTGTGTCCATTTGTTGCTCTAATTCGGTTAAGAAATGGTTGAAACATGGTGCCACAAGGTTTGAATTCCAGCTATATATAGGGTAATGTTAGTCCGATGAGACATAGAAAGTGTGGTTCTTTCTACCTCCGAATATTGTTACATACCTACCGTACTCGCCAAATCAGACTGAAGTACTTGCATCATTATTAACAAAATAAATCCATATAATACATAAAAAATTTGCCAGCCATTTTAAATTTGCTAAATAGAGGGAAGCAACTTGCCCTGCACATTAAGAAAAGTATTGACTTAATGTGTGCCCTGGACTTGGGTAATGTAACAATTTTCGGACATATAAAGGACCACACTTTTTAAGTCAGTTCAGACTACCGGTATATCAAATGACATGTTTAAGAACACCAATGGTGGAGCCTGTCTATAAATAACTGAGTATGGCAAATGAGACTACGATGTTGAAATGACTTCACAGTGTTATCTACAAACAAATGTCTGAAATTATGAGTTTAGTTTATTCGAATGGTTTCATAATTGAGATTTTTTCTTTCTTATTGGAACACACCAAACAAACGGCAAGACTTCCGATCGTTCCTGCATTCAGTTCACTCAGGCTCAAGTTAGGTTTAGGGTTTAGTCACTTAGTGATCATCGATAGCATTAACAAGCATGCTGGAACGTTTGGAAGTCTTTCTCACCAAACCCTCAAGTAGGGTTGAACATGTTTTTTCGTGTGTGTTCTGTTTGTTGTTGTTGTTGTGGGGGGTTTTGGGGGGACTGACATATTTGGGGGAAGAACTGCTATCACTGTATCAGCTATGGAGTATGGGGCGAAGTGACCTGGGTGCGAAAAGACAAGCGTTCATAAAGTCCCTTTACAGCTAATGGAAAAATGTAGCAGGTTTCCTCGATCTTAAGGCATAACGTATAAACAATGAGCTCCTTTACCATGTCTGATGGTATCATTTCTATCACCAAAACGAAAGTTCACGTCTGTCTTCCTCTGTCTTTGTTTTTATTATTTGCTTAATTGGTGCCCTTTCTATGTTGCGCACTATGATTATCTACGCCTTGCTTTACAGATATGAAAAACCAGTCTACAAATCCCTGGTGCTACCAATTATTGTAAACAGCAGCACGTTTGACATTTTAAGCAACAATGCGAACCAACAAACTGAAGACAAATCGAACGTTTTTAAACATACTAAATAATTACAAAATTAACCTTTCTTGTTTTCAAAGGCACAATATAGATCTTATGTTCAATAAGAAGTAGATAAAGAAACAGAATCTTGATAAACGGTTCACTGTTGGGTGTTTGGCTTGGTTTGTGGTTGTTAGTGATGAATACTTGTGTATAAACTAAATTGGTAGTCATATTAATATTAAACAAATCCGGAAGAAAGGTAGCGCATGAAAGTTTAAAGGTTTTAATAAAGTTTTAACTGAAGTTTAAGGTTTGTTTCAATACAGTGTATTTGACTCACATTTATCTAAACAATTTTGTTTTTAAAATAAAAATTATCTTAAAGGTTTTTAAAGATAACTTGCATGACGTTAAATGTGAAATCGTAGCAATCTAATTAAAATTAGCTCCACTATTACATGTGGATCTAAAGACAGCCAGTTAGAGCTCATGTCCACCAATCAAAACCTTACTTGTAAAATCCTGCCGTGATTTAAAAATAATTTGAAAACATTCCGAATTATCCTGAGGGTATACGACATGTTTCGTGTGAATTACGAATGCCTTAAAACATGTTTTATTTTATAAAATAAATAATTTGTAATGTAAAACTGAAGACTGATTTAGTTTTTAGTTTTTTTAATAAATAAATAATTTGTAATGTAAAATTGAAGACTGATAACCCATCCCGTACATATTAGTATGGTTCGCTGTACTGCGGCCACTAAAATAGACTCGCCCGATATTTTTAGAATGTGTATGCTCCCAAATAACGTTATAAAAGGCGAAGTGTAATTGGTCAATATTTAAATTATTATTTACAGACGAAATGTTACCTGGACATTGGGGACTATGCAGTGTTGTTAGTTTTAAATCACACACACACACACACACACACACACACACACACACACACACACACACACACACACACACACACACACACACACACTTTAACATACCTCTAAAGAAACAATATACAATAATTGTTTAAAAGTAACAAATAATTGGGAGTTGGGGGCGAACTGACAAATAGTTCAGGGCTTCTCGAATTTTTATAAAATCCACTAGCCATGGGATCAGTCATTTAAAAAATGTACTAGCTACAATTAAAAATTCACTAGCCCTACTTTACCGTAACTTACAATTTTATTAAATAATAGTAATAATCAGATATGTCACCTAAAGAGGGAGACAGAGCTTAAAAACACTAACATTGGGGGCTTGGGGTGTGGGCTGGACATTCATATTTATAAAATAGACTTAATTGCAACATTTGACAAAAACAAAATTCACTAGCCGTCGGGCATGGCAATAGTAGTTATTTACTAGCCCAATATTGAATATCATAACCATGGGAGTGGGGCTACCATAATCTAGAAGTCCTGTAGTTGGGGGCGAACAGGTTTTTCTTGTTATTATTGACATCATCAATCTAATTAAAATTAGCTCCACTATTACATGTGGATCTAACAGTAGCCCATTGGAGTTCATGTCCACTTGACCTTTCATTCGACCAATCAAAACCTTACTTGCAAAACCATGTCAGACCAACAAGTTCGCCTATTGCATAAATAGTCTCGACCGATATTTTTAGAATTTGTATGCTCCCGAATAACGTTATAAAAGGCGAAGTGTAATTGGTCGATATTTAAATTGTTATTTATAGATGAAATGTCACCTGGACATGGGAGTCCACGCAATGCTGTTAGATCTACTGGCAAGACCAGTAGAGCTCATTTTAATTAGATTGTGACATCATCAGGTCAGACAGAGACATAACCAACATCAAATTCAGCATATACGGTAATGAGCTTTTTAGTTTACTTGTGTATTCTAGATAACCTTTTTGATGCAGTATATAGATTTTGAAGTGGAACATCCAGATAACTTCTGAATGACCAATATTCAAGAAAAATAACTTCAAACAACTGGAAACGATGTGTGATGGTCCATAAAATTGATAAATTCTATATTATCGTCCGTTGCCCAGTTGTTTCATTGAAAGAAAGAAAGAAGTGTTTTATTTAACGACGCACTCAACACATTTTATTTTACGGTTATATGGCGTCAGACATATGGTTAAGGACCACACAGATTTTAAGAGGAAACCCGCTGTCGCCACTACATGGGCTACTCTTCCGATTAGCAGCAAGGGATCTTTTATTTGCGCTTCCCACAGGCAGGATAGCACAAACCATGGCCTTTGTTGAACCAGTTATGGATCACTGGTCGGTGCAAGTGGTTTACACCTACCCATTGAGCCTTGCGGAGCACTCACTCAGGGTTTGGAGTCGGTATCTGGATTAAAAATCCCATGCCTCGACTGGGATCCGAACCCAGTACCTACCAGACTGTAGACCGATGGCCTGCCACGACGCCACCGAGGCCGGTTTGTTTCATTGAGGTTCCTGATTCGGTGGTTGTGTCGTTTGTGCGCAATAGTACGTACATTTGAATAGTTTTAACAAATTTGACTTTTGCATCTCGGGAAAGTAAACAAAATTTTATGTCTGTCATATTCACAGAAATGTTCGTAAAATAAAGTTAAAACGAACAAAGAAAGCAAGATATTTTTCATTTTTTAAACTGCCTGTATGTATTAGTGGACCGAATATGCATCTTTCCAACACATCGGGCTCATATTTGAGTTTACCCTTCCTTTAACAATGCCAGAAATAACTACTGAACTCTCTCCAAAGTGGTCAGACTAAAGCATGGCTCGAACTTAACGACGGCAAATGCCGTCGGTGACACAAACTGCGGTTGGTGGCGTCACCGAAGGCACTTTTGTGCCGCCGGTTAAAAATTACTGCCGACGGCAAAAAGTATAGACATGTATGAACATTATCTGCCAGTATTTAACACGTGCGTTTGGGTCCTGGTTAGAGTTAATGGGCGTTTAGTTAGTACCTACTACGCGATGGAACTATATTTAGTCATACGCGTTCCCTGTGTTGTATTATACAGGGCATAAAATTTGGCACGAACGATTCTGTCGTTCGTCTGTCGGTTATGCAAAACCAATATCAACATAAACGACGGATCGTTCGTGCAAAAGCTGTAATCGCTCGTCTGAAAAAACCCACAAACAAATGTGTGTTAGCTAATATAATCAATGTTTTGGAATACTGCGTGCAGTGGGAAATCCTTGACCTAGATGTACGTCATAATGTGCTTGATCGTAACCAGCTTCCCTTCCGTCGTTCAACGTGTCCAGCTATTTTCTTCATGACTACCGTCACTTTCGTTATAAAACACTACTTACGTTGGCACGCCACCGACATATTTACAATTTGCTGACATTTGCACGCGTCATGATATTCGGTGTTTGAAGCACGTCACAGAACTTTAATGAGTAGTTTTTTTAGAATATTATATTATATACCGATGCAATTTAATGACACTGATGAAAAAAAAAAAATGTTTAAAAAATAATAATAGACGTGTGTCATCTTAAGCAGTGCTGGAGCAAAACCTCAAATTCGGGCAAAAATGGTAGAGATAGTCGGGTAAAATGTGGTAACCCGATACCTTTTTACCATATATTTCCACCATTCTACCATCAAAATTAGTTGTAATCCATATAAAAATGCGTAGTGATTCGTTTGCAACCCTATATAGCTGTTTGGTAGTAATACTAATATGAATAAAATTATGTTATCCAGATTCGGGCATTTTCGTTCAATTCGGGTAAAAAACCAGCCTGTTCCCTTCACAAACGGGAGTCCGTACGCATATGTGTGTCATGGAAATATGTCACCGCCAATCGGAATAAGTCGGCTTATTACGGATTTTCCGCGGAGTTCGACACTTTAGTACAGGCATTTTATCCAAATTTTTTTGTCAACCTCACACACATTGCAACAAAAGCAAACTCAACGGATTTTGTTTCCTGAATATGTACTCAATGAGGGGGGAAAAGTCCTAAGGAATCCTCGGGGGGGGGGGGGGGGGGGGGGGGGGGAGTTTTGAAAATCACCCAAGTTTGACCCTACCCTTAATGCCTTTTTTTTAATATATATAGGAAGGATCTGTTCGTGTATACCATGCTTTATTTTTTGGTGGAGTAGCTTTACAGCATTGAAATAATGAGAAACGTTGAAGACACAAGAAGAAATCCATGTTGCTGTCAGTAAAGTATCATGTCAGTCGTACAAACCTAACAATATTCAGGGGAAAAAAAAGAGGAAATAAAATATAGCAGTCTGTTGAAATACGACACACTTTTACATTTCATAATCAAGAATAGTAAAAATAATACTGAAATTCACACTGTGATACATCGTCTACATTGTAGAAACACAAATGACTAAACATGTTGAAATTTAGATCTCGACAATATCATCATCTTCGTCATCATCACATGGAGTCTGTAGTGTGTTCGTACAGTCATAGCCCCTGCTTTTTCCACAAGCCGGAGTGCACTCAATGTTGTGTCTCTCAGGGTGCTGCAGTCAGCCTGGCAGTTTCACCTGATGGCCCGCAGATGTTCAGGAGCAGGAGCTAGGGCCATCTAAAGTGGCACAAACTCATCGTCACACTCCTGCGATCCCCACTCTGTCGGACTACGTCCATCTGCAGATCACTTCCATTCTTGGACTTGCAGGTACGCACGCAGGCTGTGATACTTTGCTGCTCCTGATGTGGGTGGTAAGGCCTGTGGTTTAATGTGAGATGATTTTGAAGCCATCTTCTCACAGAACCGCTGATGCTGGATAGAATCCAAGGAGTCGGTTGACTTTCCGTTGTAGATTATCACCAATGCTCTCTCTCCTGCATCTGCCACATTATGTGTGGAAGCTGAATGTGCATCAAACACCTTGGCCTGCTCACGAAATGTGTTGCTTGCTTTGAACTTCTTGAGGGAAGCTCCCTTTCCGATCCCGTGGAGGCGAGATGTTGTGTCACACACAAGAATTGCATGCAGAAAGAGGATATGCTTGCATATGTCTGGACCAAGCAGTTGCTTTGTAGCCTTGATGTTCCAGATGCGAGGCGTCTTCGTGTTCTTCTTGGGCTCAGGGCAAAAGAAGAGGTCATGAGATTCCAGACTTGCATGATAGCAGAGGAGGATGAGGTGGTCTGTGTCATCACCAACTAGCACAGTGTTGGTGGTGGTAGCAGACTGCATGGTCTTCAGCACAATCAGTAAGTCAGCGTCTCCTGAGGCATGGTGTGTCTCTGTTTTTCTTCTGCAGCTCTTCACTCACCATGAAAATGAATTGCTGCTTATTCTGCATGTTGGCCAGGAACTGTTCCTTCTTCATTGTGACAGGTATGTCAGCTGCAAATGTCACATTTCATAGACTTCAGTATCATGGCCCCAACTGCCTGTGCTGTATCGACATTGACGGTGGGGTGGGCATGGACTCCAGTGGCAATGCTCCTCAGACTTGGGGTCTTTGCTGAACGGATTTTGCTCCTGTAGATACTGGAGAGCTGATAGATTGTCCTTCCAGTCACGTGCTTGTCTTGCTTTGGTCATGTCCATGTTTTGCTCCCCAGTGTTGTAGTTCACCCCTGTAAGCTCCTGCATTGCCTGGCTTACTTCTGCACATGCAGGCATCGGTAGCAGCCACAGCAGGCGCTGTTGCTCTGTCATCCCTCGGCTTCGTGTGAGCCCCCCCCCCCCCCCCCCCCCCCCCCCCCCCCCCCCCCCCCCCCGCTGGTCTTCAAACTTCTTATAAGAACTTGCTCGATAATCAGGTGCCTGGTTGGATGAAAGACTTGCCCACAGGCGATCGCTTCGTCGAATCACATGGAACCCCTCATCGAAACGTTTCTGAACATCAGGGTGTTTAGCCTTCAGGTTGGACATCTGCTGCAGATACACCCTTTCAAATTTGATGTATAGGTTGTGGCCCAAGGCTGCTAGGTAGGGCAGTATGTCCTGGATGGCCTGTAGATGTTATGCCCAGTTTCCAGTGCGCTCTGCCCTTGTGTATTTGCGTAGGATGTCTAGCATGGCTATGTACTGAACCCAGAGCGCTGAAGTTCTGGATGACATCTTTGCGGACTCGGAATGCTTCTGAAAGCGGTCTTTGATTCATTTCAGGACATCAGACTGGCAAACCTCCTCAGCAGACATAGCCCCGTCCATCAGCTTCTCAGAGGGTACAAGCTTCATCCAGGTCTGGATGTTTGCTTACATCTGCAGACTGTTCATCTGGTGGCCTTGCAGCTGCTTCAGCCAAGTCCGGATCTTCATTCTCATTGCTGTCTGATTTGTTAGGTTGGCATGGTAGAGAGCATTGAGCACATTTGTCAGCATCAGGGCATTGAGGGCTGCGTCAACAATGAAGTGTGCACGTACTGACCGGGCAATGGCCTTGCCACTAAGCATATGGACCACAGCATTGGAGGTATAGATCAACTCCAGTAGTCCTTGTAGACCGGATGAAGCCATCAGGTGTCCGATGCATCCGAGGAAGGTCATCTCTGTATGGAAGCCACCCAAACGTAGGATGATTCTTCTCAGATTACTTCTCATAGGCTCAGAGTTGATGATCATGAGAGCCTTCCATCAAATGTGATGATTGGGGTGATATCATGGCTTCGTGCACGCTCACTGATTAACATCAGTGTCGAGTATATGCATGTGCTGTCACTGGAATTCATGTCGATCATGGGCATAAACATGACAGCCGCCTTGCTGGGATGGTATCGAGGATCCAAACATGATGGATGCCTTCCACAGGATATCAAGATTTTCACAGCAGTTCTGGGCCTTTAGGTTGATGAACTTCTGGAAGGTCACTGGCGTCATCTCGCGACTTTCTTCCCTGTGGTACCGTATCTGCACCCTTTCAACCATTGCCACATCGAGGGAGGTCACCTTAGCCCTGGGGATTGGTCAGCCTGATCTGGTTCCAGGGGTGATGGCAGCAATCATCCCCATGCCATGGAAGGTGTCATGGCCATCCAGCGTGCGAATGTTATGGTCGACATTGTCGGCTGTATATTGGACAAACTCTGTCGACAGGTTAGGGATGTCTATTCCGTGTGGTTGAGCAGCACTTCGCTCAAACTGGCGCACCTCTTGGGAGCACGAGAGGACAATGATAAGCTGAGGATAATGTCCACAAATAGCACCAAGTACTAACAGTTATATCAGAGCAAGCACCTCAAGCATATTTTATGTCTCAAGATCTACAATCAGTCTCACCAACCAGTAATGTGGACCCCATAGAAAAATCTGGTATTTTCAATGAATGAGCCATTCACTGTTCTCATACATTTAGGGTAACCTTGAGGGGTGACCTTGACCTCAAATCGTCAAAATAAGATCAGAATAGCATTCCTTGACCAAACAATCACTAAAAAGTGGTATTATTCACGATTGTATCACTTGGATTTTTAAGAACGATTGACACTATGCCGGGTGGCGGCCATATTAGATTTCCCACAATTTGGGACTCCCCCCCCCCCCCCCACCGGAGGAATTCTTAGGACTTTTTATATGTCAAAGGGGACACCTCCAGGGGTACAAAACAATTGAGAGAGCTTTTGCTGCAATTTGTGTGAGGTCATTGTACTTAATGCCTGTACTATAAATATTTACAACCAAATAATTTACTACAGTGAAAACCACTTTGTAGATAGTAATTCCCTAAAATAAATTGGACGTTTTTCAGAGCCTTTTTATATATCTGTACAGGTCTGAACCACTCTAAATCAGATACTCCTTAAAACCAAACTTTTTACTTGGCTCCTTGACTGTCCAGTTTACAGGGTTTCACTTTTGTTTTTATTTGAGCGTTATGTCAGGTGAATGTTGTCGCAGGTTTGCCGTCTTTGTGCAACTTACGAGTCTGATCCTTCTCTAGATGCCGACAGTCAACATGTCACATTTTTGTGGATTTGCCAATTTCAATTCTGTGATAAGAATCCAACTGTGCACTTATGATACTGCACTTTAATCTAATGTTATTACCTGAAACAAACTTTCTATCAGAAAATTTGGCGTTTTTTGTTAATAACACATCCTTCCAGTGAAATGCTTGCCCTCAAATGAGAGAGGAAACCTGCAATGGGCAACACTTTTTGATTAGCATCAAGGGATTTTGTATATGCAGCATCCTACAGACAGGATAGTACATACCACAGCCTTTGTTAGTTGTGGAGCACTGGCTGAAATGAGAAATAGCCTAATGGTCCCACTGACAGGGATCAATCACTTTACCACTGGGCTACATCCCGTCCCGGTCCATGACCCAAACAGGTGACCCATGACTAGTGCATCAAAGTCTGTGGTACATGTATCTGTTATCCTATCGTGGTTAAACCATCTGACATAGATACAGGGTTCACAGCATGATACCATCTCCCACCCAGATTAGATGGGTAGGTATAAGACCACTACACCCTCTTCTCTCTCACTAATCACAAACAACTCACTCACTGTCCTAGAGAAGACAACTCAGTGGGTAGATGTGAGACCACTACACCGTTCTCTCACTAACCACGAACAACTCACTCATTGTCCTGGACAGACAGCTCAATGGATAGGTGTAAGACCACTACACCCTCTTCTCTCTAACTAACCAGGAACAACTCACTCACTGTCCTGGACAGACAGCTCAGTGGGTAGGTGTGAGACCACTACACCCTCTTCTCTCTCACTAATCACAAACAACTCACTCACTGTCCTGGACACAGCTCAATGGGTAGGTGTAAGACCACTACACCCTCTTCTCTCTCACTAACCACGAACAACTCACTCACTGTCCTGGGCAGACAGCTCAATGGGTAGGTGTAAGACCACTACACCCTCTTCTCTCTCACTAACCACAAACAACTCACTCACTGTCCTAGAGAAGACAACTCAGTGGGTAGGTGTGAGACCACTACACCGTTCTCTCTCACTAACCACGAACAACTTACTCTGTCCTGGACAGACAGCTCAATAGGTAGGTGTAAGACCACTACACCCTCTTCTCTCTCACTAACCACAAACAACTCACTCACTGTCCTAGACAGACAACTCAGTGGATAGGTGTAAGACCACTATACCCTCTTCTCTCTCAACAGTCTTGGAATGACAACCCAGATAGCTGAGGTATGTGCCCATGACAGCGTTCTTGAACCTCAATTGGACATAAACACGAAAAATAAGTTGAGATTAATGAAATTGAAAGTGTAGCCTTTGTGGTCATGTGGACTGCTCCAGAATTAAGCACATGTGGATGGGTGGAAGGTATCACAAATATTTCATGCTTCGTGGGTATGCTGGATCTTTTCCTTCAAGTGGGCATGATCTACAGTGTAGCTCAGTCAGTAGAGTGCTCATCTGAGGTGTATGGGACATCGGATCGAATCACCTTGGTGGACCAATCCTAAAAGTTCTCTAGCATTTTGTCAGTCCCAACCAGTGCCCCTGGGTAGGATGATTATTCATCCACAAACATACTTTTCAATTTCCAGATTGGAAAAAATAATTTAATGAGCAAATATAGTGATTATCTCTTTATTAAAAAATATTTTTGATCAATGATTGTCTGAATCTTTCTCCTCTGGTTATGTAAACTGCTGTAATGCTTGCTTCACTCTGTAAAACAAAAATAGAAAGAAAGAAAGAAGTGTTTTATTTAACGATGCACTCAACACATTTTATTTACGGTTATATGGCGTCAGACATATGGTTAAGGACCACACAGATTTTTTTAGAGGAAACCCGCTGTCGCCACATAGGCTACTCTTTTTACGACAGGCAGCAAGGGATCTTTTATTTGCGCTTCCCACAGGCAGGATAGCACAAACCATGGCCTTTGTTGAACCAGTTATGGATCACTGATCGGTGCAAGTGGTTTACACCTACCCATTGAGCCTTGCGGAGCACTCACTCAGGGTTTGGAGTCGGTATCTGGATTAAAAATTCCATGCCTCGACTGGGATCCAAACCCAGTACCTACCAGCCTGTAGACCAATGGCCTGCCACGACACCACCGAGGCCGGTCAACAAAAATAGAATACAAATGGTCCTGTCAATTTGGTAAACAGTTGGTATTAAAATTAGAATACTTGGTATATGAACTACCTGCAACATTATACATCTTCATACTTTGGGATTAATCAGATTAGAATACTTATAAATATACACTTCTTGCCATAGGCAACCAGGTCAATTTAGCCCATGGAGGGGAGGGAATTTTATTAAGAAACTTATTAAACTATTTTCCAAAATATTTCCATATTTTCCAGCAATTCAACTGTTATGTCCCTAGATCCCTTGTAAAAGGTAAATGAATGAAATGGTTATTGACACCACAGCATGAACAAAATAGCGTTGTTGAGTGTCAAAGATATGGATGAATAAAATGTCAACTACTATAATAGCACTATTGGGTGAGCAAATAACTGGGGTAACCTTTCTAATGATGATAGAAACAAGAAATTTGGAACAGATGATCTCTGTCAGGCACATGTCACATCCAATCAATCAGCCACTTGAATTTTCAATATGGTGGCCATTTTTCAAGATGGCCACCATACTGTCCTACAACTGTTTATCACCGAGATGTATTTTAATATAGTTTTTCAATATTAGTCATTTTATATTATTTTTATATGTTTAGAAACATGTTGAACCTAACATCTGATATATAAAAAAGGCCTCTGATGGTTGGAGTGGCAAATATTGTGGGTCAGTGTATGGCAACTTTCCCAAAACATGGGCACCTTCTACTAGGACTATTGGCAGAGCAGATAACAGAAATGAATTTTCAAATGGTGATACAAGCATGAAACTCTACACAGATGATCTCTTTGGAGAGTTCTTCAAATTCAATCAATGAGCAACTTGAAAGTCAATAAGCCGGTAATGTTTTAAGATGGCTATCATTTTCTTCCCCAAGCACTGTTCGTTATTGACATGTATATTAATAACTTCGTCCGATTTTAGTCATCTTAGTGACTTTGTGTGTACTAGAATTTAAAAGCATGCTGAAAGTAATTCTGCTATTTAAAATACCATCAGAATTAATGGGTTTTTAAAATTAAAAATGGCTGCTATATTTCCTGCAAACAGTCACCAGCTGCAGTAGAACATAAATTTGTACCAGTTGGTATACCTTGTTCAATACCTTCTTTTGTCATAAGCCTGTTTAGTTTGTCTCTTAATTAGCTCATACTATCATTAATTTACCTTTTAGAGTTATGTATTCCTACCTAGTTGAACATGTACGTATATATGCCAATACATTTGATATTTTAATATTTATAGTTTCTAATGTAAAGATGATATTCTGTGCTATTTTTACAAACTAAACTAAACTAAAGAAAATAAATAAAGAAGACTATAGGCACTATTCATTAATCCTTATTATCATGACTGTCTCTGTAATAATACTTCCTTCATGACTTCTTGTCTTCTTCATGTCTGTCTTGGTGGGGGGCAGAGTATGATAGATGCACCCAACGCCACGTGCTATCATTTGTTTGACTATGTGGTTATTTTTATTGGAACATACTTCAAATAAACTTTTAATATACACCCTATTCTATGAGCTCAACACCACACTGTACTGTAAAGTGCATGTACTATTAATTTGGATAGGAGTCTGCGTATTTCGGGGTATAGGGCATATTTTTCTGGGTGTTCTGGTATACCAGAAACCAATATAGGAAGACATTCCTTGTCAAGAACTTGCTGACAAACTTGTTTTTTAGTTCATGGAAAGAGACTTTGACATCTATTCAAATTATCCAGTTGACTAATGATTAAATTAGATCTCGCTAGTTCACTATGTGCAATCAAACGTCTTATATCATGGTTAGATGTGCAAAAAGAAGCAGTTTTTAGTAATGAAGAGGATTATTTGCTGAGGACAATGTCTTACTATAGACATCTGATGCATAGCAGCATTGCCTAAGAGACTACATCCTGAGTGAAATCTTTGCTATGCTCGCCAAAGATTTTATGACTGATGTCTCATAAACTACGTTGCATGAAACCACATCTTTTTCTCCTACGATAATTGGTCAGATACCTCTACTAAGATGGTAGAAAAATGGAAGTCTGTGACCAGTGACAGTCCAACATTTGTATCAACTCATGCAGACATGGTAGTCAGTGCTTGTATATAATATGTGCTTAGTACAGTGATTACATTGTCATTGGCATGGATGACCACACGTTGTACTCAGTTTTACATTATATGGATGTTATAAAATAAGCTGATTATAACATCTTCATTCATTTCAGTACATGAACAGATAATACCTGATGAATGAATGATTGATAACAAGTTTTATTTTGATCTCTTCTTGGAATTTTTCCCAAAATAGAACTATTATACTTTGAAGTGTCTCTGAGGTTTTGCTAACCAATCAGTAGTTTTGTTTTCATTGAATGAGGGATAAGTCACCTGCTTCTGGAACAGAATAATGTGCACTGAATTCATACTCTTTGTTCTGCATTGTACCTCTGGGTAGTACTCATAAATGATCTGAGCCCATCTCCGACTAGAATAACGTCTTTACTGGTGACAGCAAAAGTACAAAGGATCATCACAACCTTCTAGGTGGTCAATTTGCTATTGAACTCATGATAGCTAGGATACTACAAAGGAAGATTTGGAACAGGTTAACATTTATATCTTTCATGTTGTATCCCTTTCACCTTTGCAGTATCATGTTCATTCATAGTCACCTCATAAGGAATGCTTAGAGAAAATCCAATACCTAGGGGGCAAATAGTGTAAATTCAGCGAGATGGGAATTTAATAACTCCCTGATGATATCATGTATGCAAAGTTCAATGCTTATATCACCATTTGAAAGGTGATTTCTGTTATCTGCTCTGTCAACAGCGCTAATAGCAGGTGACCATATTTTATGGAGGTTGCCATATACTGACCCCCGATATTCGACATTTCTACCATCATAGGCCTCAAATAATTTTTATGTATCTGACGTTTCTAAACATATAAAAATAATATAAAATGACTAACATAAAAAACTATATTAAAATATACATCTTAACAGTGAACAGTGGTAGAACTACCGTATATTGCCGTGTATTAGCAGACTCCTGGTATAAGCCGACCTCTTAGTTTGACCCTAAATATCAAGTACAAAATCATCGGCCTCATGTATGAGCCGAAGTCATCTTTTGTCCAGTTGTACATTGTATTAATTTCAATAATACTGTCAACAAATAGACTTGTGCTTTTCTTTTTCATTATATTTTCTTCTCCTTTAATTATTAGACACGGTAATCGTTATTGCAATGCTAACGTCTTCCATGCAGTGCAACACTAATTTAGTACTGATAAATCATAACAAGAAAATAAACAATTCAAGCTGTAATAGCATATCACTACACATAAGTAAGAAAATAGTAAACTCATTAAGTCATTAATCCCTGTTTTCCCCAACACAGAAAAAATTTATTCTATGGCTGTTGTTTACACAAAATCGTGTGATCTAATCAAATAAGAGCTTACAAAATGATATAGACAGAGGTGTCAAACAAAGATTCTGGAACACGTTTTTACCATTGAAATGATAATAAAACAAGTAATTTTTATTATTATTCATCAAACTATTAATGCATTAAAGAACAAAAAACTACATAAAACTTCATGATGGGGTGTTTTATTTATACTGTGCACAAATTATTGTTACATAAGCTGTGAATGGCTGTACGGGTCTGATCAAAATTTGTAGGTAGGGGGTGTTTTTGATCGGAATTTTATGAACCAATTTGTTGCCTCCGTGTATAAGCTGACTCTCTTCTTTTGGAAAGTATTTCTAGACTTCAAAAGTCGGCTAATACACAGCAATATAATGTATAATATATGGTGGCCATCTTAAAAAATGTCCACCATATTGAAAAGGTAAGTGATTCATTGACTGAATTTGAAGGATGCCTCAGGGAGATTATCATACAGAGGTTTGATTATGGAACACGGTATACTGGTAACAGCTTATGTTCATCTGTTGTAGCTGGTGACTATGTTTTTTATAAATATGGCAGCCATTTTTAATAAAAACGTTAATTCTGATAGTATTTTAAATATCAGAATTACTTTCAACATGCTTAATAATATCAGTACACACAAAGTCACCGAGATGGCCAAAATTGAACAAAGTTATCAATATACATGTCAATAACAGACATACAATGGTTGGAAAAAATGGCTGCCATCTTGAAAGATTACCGCCATATTGACTTTCAAGTTGCTCATTGATTGAATTTGAAGAACTCTCCAAAGAGATAATCTGTCACAAGTTTCATGCTTGTATCACCATTTAAAAGGTCATTTCTGTTATTTTCTCTGCCAATAGCCTTAGTAGTATTGTGTTCATGTTTTGGGGAGGTTGCCATACATTGATCCCCCAATATTTGCTACTCCAACCATCAGAGGCCTTTTTTACATATCAGACGTTAGGTTCAGCATGTTTCTAAACATATAAATATAAGGGACACAACTCTGTCACAAATGTCCAATTCATTATGAAAGTCAAAATTGTTCTGTAATAATATATGATAAAAGCTATACACAAAATATTAGCTCAATATCTCAAGGTTGTACCGGTAGGGGACCTGTAAGAGCAAACGAGAAAGAAGAAAACTTCAGTCACATGACTGGAACAGGAAGTAGTGGACTCATTGGAAGATTTTTTTTAGCCATCCTATTGACTGTTGAGATGTTCGGACCAGTCTAATATATTAGGGGAAAAATGCCTTTAGTTTGTTGGCAGGTTAAGTTGAAAAGAAATAGATTGGCATGAGAGATGTGTGGTCAGAATGGTGCAATTTTTAGAATTCTGCAGATACACATTGGATATACAGTAAAGTACACTAATAAAGAACATGCTTAGAACGAACTACTGCACAGAACGAACTGATTGCAAAGTCCCGTTTTATCTCCTTATACATTAATAGCCAATTTATGCATATGTGTACAGCGAACTACTGCTATAACGAACTAACTATTAGGGTCATTTCCGGTTCATTATAAGAGTACTTTACTGTATAAAAACACTGATATTCTAAACAATAAAATATATTTAATCCATAATTTTAGTCATCAAAGAGGACTCTAAGAAACATGTTACCACGGTATCACACTCAGAAGAATGCCATAAACAGTTGTGAATATGACCTACCAATTTTTACTTTGTGTTCCCTGCACTTGCAGCTGGTGATGGTGTTTCTTCAGCCGACTCCTCAATTTGTTTTATGTCACTATTTTTTCAGAAACAGAAATAAAAACATGATGTAATACAATTTCAATTTGTAATTTAATGACATCTAATTGGATATAATGACCACTCATGTAGTATTTTCTATTTAGCAGTTAAAAAAACTCAGAAAAAGAAGCATTTTCATATTCATATATAAATACTCTATACAGTACTACACAAAACAAGTTTGGCTAAAACATTTTCATTATGGCTAATAAAAATCCCATTTGGCAAATTTTTTGGCTACAGGTAATTTTGATCCAGGGTGAGCCCTGGCCTCTGTTAGCCAGAAATATGCTACAATAGTAGGAAAGTGAACACAGTCTGTTTAAGTGTATATGTCTGGTTCTTTTTAAACCAACAATACAAAATGAGGAAAACAATCTTACTTGGCACTTTGTAATAATTTGTTTTCAATATCTGGTATGGTTGTTTCTTTATAAGGATTGACACGATTCTACAAAACAGATTATTAACACAGTAAATAAAAGCTGAAATGACTACAATGTACTAAAGCATTTTGAGGGTACTCTAAAGCAGTATATGTAGCCTACCGGGCCCAACAAATTTTCTTATCTCCTAAGTTCATGGGCCATAACTCTGTTCAGTCTTCACCGTGAGTAAAATCAAGGTGAGCTGCAGATCACCTTCCTGAAATGGTGCTAGATGAGTAATCACATCAACTTTCAAATAAAATGCATTAAAAAAATTTAATATAAGGTGATCAATTTGTTACTCTCCCAAAATTTCCAGGCGAGTGTGGATGATTTTTTCTAGCAAAGACTGCTGTTAAAACTGGATAAATCACCATGAAAGTCAAATTTGATCTGTAACTGTACATGATAGGGCTATACACAAAATTTCAGATCACTATCTTGAGGAATTACGGAAAAAAGTCTGGGAAACAACAGAAGGGAGGGACAGAAAGACAGACGGATGGACAGAAGGACAGAGAGAGGCACTGTAATTATTTCCTTAGAGGCGCATGGGATCAGATAGGCACCACAGCAATTTTGAGGACGCACTTGGGGTACAATGGGAAGAAAGCATAATTTTAAAATAATACAAAAATTACTGAAACAAATTGTCTTGAACTTGAAATTATTTTTCTTGTGCGAAATGGATCGCTGTATAATAGTGTGTATACAGGTTTCAGCTATGCATTTGCAGACTCAAGGCCCTATATGTACAATAATATAAATGTATTAATAATATACATAGCCATGTGCATACACAGCCATGTGCATACACAGGGCTTCTAGATTATGGTAGCCCCACTCACATGGCTAGCAACCCCTGCAATTGCCCATGGCAATCGGCAACGCCGTAAAGACTGCTGTGGAGTTTTTCATTTCCCACGGCACGTTTTTGCTATGGACTATATTAGATTTTTTTTCCACTGTTTGTTTTTTGCCATGGACATTTTTTGAATTGCAAGGGTTGGCTAGTGATATTAAAAATTGGGCTAGTAAATAACTACAATTGCCATGCCCAACAGCTAGTAAAAAATTAAAATTGTCAAATGTTGCAGTTGTCTATTTTGTAAATATGAATATTCTGACCCCACTCCAACTCCTAATGTTAGTGTTTTTAAGCTCTATCCCCCTCTTTAAGTGACATATCTGATTATTACTATTATTTAGGAAAATTGTATTAACTTAAAGTAAAAGTAAGGCTAGTGAATTTTTAATCGTGGCTAGTAATTTTTTTTAATTACTGATCCCATGACTAGTGGATTAAAACAAAATTCTAGAAGCCTTGATACATTAGATACATTGTTGGCTATTAAACTGTGTTAAATATGTTCATTGTACAGAATAATTTAAAATAGTTTGCTTGCTAATCAGCCATTTCACTGTTTACAATTAACTTTGTTGTTTTTTCAGCTACAGGTACATAACAAAACAGTAATCAGAAACTTTTGTAAAATGATAAAAGAAAAAACTAAATTTATCAAAATCGAAAATTACAGTAACCTCTTGATTTCACTAAATGGACTTTTAGCCCAGCACAATTTGAAATTCTGCTTAACCTGAAATGACTCTTAATTAAAATTTGGGTACCATTAAAATTTCAAAATCTTAAGTAACCGGAAATTAGTTCACTTGATTTTACCTACATTTATAGATAAGCGATGGTTTGGTTACACAAAGTACATTTAAAGTCACAGATGCTAATTTTAACCTGCTAAAAATAAATTGACACTAATTTAAGTTTGCTTAATCTACAAACCTGAAACACAATTTGGATAATGTTACAACAGAGAGAAATGGTGATGAAATGGGGAACTACCATAATAAATAAACTTTAACTCATTTCCATAACAGTTAATTATTTCTTAGAGGGATGTGCAAAAACAAACAGCATTTTGTGGTATTACAAATGCCAAAGTGACCAGAAACACACAGAATGTACGGAAATGGACAACTAAACAATAAAATATAGGTAATGTCTGATTTTAATTATCAGTAATGGTGCTAATAGTGAAAAATATCCAACTCATCTAATACTGACGTTACACAGCACAAGTCTCACATACTTACCCCCACATTCCCTTTTGACTCGTCTAACTCATCTAACACTGACATTACCCAGCACTAGTCTCACATACTTACCCCCACATTCCCTTTTGACTTATCCAACTCATCTAATACTGACGTTACCCAGCACCAGTCTCACATACTTACCCCCACATTCCCTTTTCACTCGTCTAACTCATCTAATACTGACATTACACAGCACAAGTCTCACATACTTACCCCCACATTCCCTTTTCACTCGTCTAACTCATCTAATACTGACATTACACAGCACAAGTCTCACATACTTACCCCCACATTCCCTTCCCTTTTCACTCGTCTAACTCATGTAATACTGACATTACCCAGCACCAGTCTCACATACTTACCCCCACATTCCCTTTTCACTCGTCTAACTCATCTAATACTGACGTTACACAGCACAAGTCTCACATACTTACCCCCACATTCCCTTTTCACTCGTCTAACTCATCTAATACTGACGTTACACAGCAAAAGTCTCACATACTTACCCCCACATTCCCTTTTCACTCGTCTAACTCATCTAATACTGACGTTACACAGCACAAGTCTCACATACTTACCCCCACATTCCCTTTTGACTTATCCAACTCATCTAATACTGACGTTACCCAGCACCAGTCTCACATACTTACCCCCACATTCCCTTTTCACTCGTCTAACTCATCTAATACTGACATTACACAGCACAAGTCTCACATACTTACCCCCACATTCCCTTTTCACTCGTCTAACTCATCTAATACTGACATTACACAGCACAAGTCTCACATACTTACCCCCACATTCCCTTCCCTTTTCACTCGTCTAACTCATGTAATACTGACATTACCCAGCACCAGTCTCACATACTTACCCCCACATTCCCTTTTCACTCGTCTAACTCATCTAATACTGACGTTACACAGCACAAGTCTCACATACTTACCCCCACATTCCCTTTTCACTCGTCTAACTCATCTAATACTGACGTTACACAGCACAAGTCTCACATACTTACCCCCACATTCCCTTTTGACTCGTCTAACTAATCTAATACTGACGTTACCCAGCACCAGTCTCACATACTTACCCCCACATTCCCTTTTGACTCGTCCAACTCATCTAACACTGACATTACCCAGCACCAGTCTCACATACTTACCCCCACATTCCCTTTTGACTTATCCAACTCATCTAATACTGACGTTACCCAGCACCAGTCTCACATACTTACCCCCACATTCCCTTTTGACTTATCTAACTAATCTAATACTGACATTACCCAGCACCAGTCTCACATACTTACCCCCACATTCCCTTTTGACTTATCTAACTAATCTAATACTGACGTTACCCAGCACCAGTCTCACATACTTGCCCCCACATTCCCTTTTGACTTATCTAACTAATCTAATACTGACGTTACCCAGCACCAGTCTCACATACTTACCCCCACCCCCCCACATTCCCTTTTGACTCGTCTAACTAATCTAATACTGACATTACCCAGCACAAGTCTCACATACTTACCCCATCCCCCACATTCCCTTTTGACTCGTCTAACTAATCTAATACTGACGTTACCCAGCACCAGTCTCACATACTTACCCCCACCCCCCACATTCCCTTTTGACTCGTCTAACTAATCTAATACTGACATTACCCAGCACCAGTCTCACATACTTACTTACACCCACATTCCCTTTTGACATCTAACTAATCTAATACTGACATTACCCAGCACCAGTCTCACATACTTACTTACACCCACATTCCCTTTTGACGTCTAACTAATCTAATACTGACATTACCAAGCACAAGTCTTACATACCCGACTCTCCCCAACCCCTCCCCTACTTTCAAAATCTTGTATCACCACTGTAAATGACTGCTTATGTTACAACACTGTCTACATGACTGTACCACTTTGAAAATATTGGTCCATTTCTTTCTTAACGTCTGGCATTTCAGTTTCTCTTTTTGGGCTCCTCCTTCTTGGACTTCTGGCTTTCGTGCATGAATACAGTCGTAAATACAGCCTGTAAAAAATCAACCAATCAGAAACATTTGTAAGATAAAATATAGCTTTGACTGGGTTACAAGATGTTTATCTTTATTAAGTTACAGTTACAAAACCTGCTCTACAATATTATTTCTTAAATCTTTTGCAACTGTTGAATAACAATCTTAACAGCAGACACAAATTTTACATGACACTACAAGATTCGTCAACTAGCTGACACAATCAAGATACATGTATAAATGCATGGGTACAAATGTTTTTTTTAAAGCTTTCTTAATAATGTCATATTTTGTCATGTTGTCAAATCCATAGAAAACTCCTATTTCGCCAATTTAAAAAAAAAAAAAATGCTTCCTACACCTAAATTCACATACATGTATTTGAGAAATTGTCTTAAGTCTACTATAGATTTCACTTCCCAATATATGTACTCTAACCAGAGTGAATGCACCACTATATGTGTAAGCCAAAAACTGACTGGTTCTCTGTGACTAGTTATGTACATGATTATCAAGTACTGTGGTACATGTATATATATACAATGTATATATATATATACATATGAGCTGTCCTGTATGTGTAGAAGTATATAATCTATAAATATTTCCTCGTATGCTAATCAGATCTGGACAAGATATCCTAGTAAGCAAACTGAATGATAATTGAATTTAGGCACTGAAATACATTACAATCATCAACCAAATTGAATGTGGGCAAAGCAATATTCATTAAAAAAAAAAAAATTGTGTTGCTTGTTTGAACATTATTTTCGGGATTATATCCACTTAACGTTCAAGCACGCTATCCTGGGCTCACACCTAAGCTGTCTGGATTGCCTGTCCTCCCCATTTATCCGTTACAGCCTGTTACTTAACAGTATTGTAGGCACCTATACTCAATTCCACAATTACGCATGTACGTGACTATTTAACGATCCTTACATCACATAGTGGCTTGGTGTCCCATACACATCTTTACAACAGATACATTCCCAGTCTGGAGCTTGCCGCGGTAAGACGTGTTGGTTTTGCCTGTGCACACTGTACATGTTTTCGTGTGTTTGACTTGGGAATTCTCTATTTTGTTTAGTTTTTATCAACGAAATGGTGTTTTCTACTAGGATGTACCGTATGCAGCTATTGCAACAAACTGAATGCTGGGACGTTTCTTGATTTGACAGCCTGCACCACCAGGTTGGATTCTTTTTAGTGAGATTCTTTTCCTTCACATAATTTTTCCGGCTGACTTTTGTCGACATGTTTTTCTGTGACTCATATGACGGCCATTCTGCAGAATGCCACGGTTGTTCGCATTTAGTCTCTACATGTCGGAGCCTGTCCTGCCTCACTCTAAGAAGAAATAGGAAGTGGGGTCGGCCCTACTACTCTTTTCTAGACTTTACTTTGTTTTATATTGATACCATCTAACATACTCTGGAGCAAGGCCTAGCTGTCAGCCAAACACATGTAAATGTACGACCGGTATAACTGTATTATTAAATATTAATAAGCCAATCCTTTCTTCTTTCTCTTACGTCCTCCTAAAATGCTCTAAATTATATAAATATTTGGCCCAACATTCAATTCCTTTTTATTTTTGGCTTTTTAACTTCTATTTTATTTTTTTAAATTCTGCCCATTTACAACTCTACCCCCCACCCAACACCCCCTTCTGTCTCAGACCCAGTCACTGGCGAAGTCAGATATTGTTCCCAGGAAGAGACGTGCTTAAATGAATGCTTAAGCAAGGCTTTTGGACTGGCATGCATATTCAACAATATATAATGCACATTATTGCTTAATATCAACAAATATATATTATTATATTTAATTTAAAAAATGGTTCCATTCCAGTCAATACACCCTCTGGCAAGCTGGTGGTTATGTAATACTTAAGGTGTAACGTCAGTAATAAGTCTTAGAAGTAGAGAAACAAATCTACCTGGTTTTTGTGGGATGATAAAATAGTCATGCATTGCAATGTTCTGTAATAATATACATCCCAGTAAGCCAGCAATAAATATATATTATGTTTCAATACAAAATAAACCACTATTGTCAAAGTGGCTACACAACAAGTCGAAATAAATACATCATGTTTGTCCATGCATTAACCTAGACACGGAAATGATACACAGTGTTTTCTTAGTTAACTGGTCTATGCTGTTAGGTGCCTCTACCTGTGATTCCTGATTGGCAGGTGTGTATTTGAGTGGTAACCAGATGAGCCAATTAATTGACGCCGTCTAGACATGAAAATACATACCGGTATTGTGTAATATTACCTGTCGCCCCTAAAATAGAAATGGACATGGTTTATTACTGTAAACAGTCCTGTAAAATATTGATTAAGTAGACTTTCCCCAATCTAAAACCACAGAACTGACCAATTACGTAGTCCCAAAGAAAAGAACATTATCACTTGGGTATTGTGGATTGTCGTTTTTGCTCCAACGTAGCATACCAATAGGTCTAATAGTGTACATTTTCCTCTGGATTATTTAACAGAGAAAAATACTATAACCCCATTTTGTTCCGTTAATGTAACTTGAAATATATTTAGTTAAATAGTTTATTATATTAAGATGTCATTTATGTTGTTTTACAAGTCAGGTTGACCAAAGAGAAAGCCTTATCGAAAATTACTACTTTTGTTTACACTGTGCATACAGGATTTGGTCAGTCCTGAGCTGACATCACTTCGCCCCAAGCTAGCTGTACCGGACGCCTTGAAAAGAAAAGAAAATGGCTGCCCCCAGTTAAGCAGGAATAATCACATTTTTTTATTAACACTAAAATTATGCATTTTTCATTTGTTAAAGTGTCAGTATGTGTTGGTGGTCCAGATATGCGTTTTTCTAACACATAAGGCTCATGTTTTAGTTTACTCTCCCTTTAAACCTTAATTGGAAATACAATGTAGGCATATTAATATGTTATCCAATCCTACAACAGAAAGTTGCAAACATAACAGATAGCAGCTTGAAGTCCCTTTATCAGCTACTACAGATGTCGAACCCTATAACAGATAGCGGCAACAACAGTCAGCAATGCTAAATGTAGTTACAGCAGATAGCATTACTAAGTACAGATCACTATCGTTCACTCACCATAGTAGAAATGGCAAGAGAGGAGAGCCGTCAACAAAGAGACACCTATGGTGGCCAACAATATGGTGACAGACTGAAATGTCATCCACAGCCAGTCTGGTACTGGTTGGTAAATGATAAAAAAGACAGCATCGTCGGATCCGTTCCCTGCAAGAATATGACAGTCATTAGAACATAATGAGTACTGCTTTGAAGTTAAGAATGTTACCAATGGTAATTTGAAAGATTTTTGCCATAAGCAAAATTATGCTCCCCTGTGGCGTCGTGGTAGGCCATCAATCTACAGACTGGTAGGTAATGGGTTCGGATCCCAGTCGAGGCATGCTCCGCAAGGCTCAATGGGTAGGTGTAAACCACTTGCACCGACCAGTGATCCATAACTGGTTCAACAAAGGCCATGGTTTGTGCTATCCTGCCTGTGGGAAGCACAAATAAAAGATCCCTTGCTGCTAATCGGAAAGAGTAGCCCATGTAGTGGCGACAGCGGGTTTCCTCTCAAAATCTGTGTGGTCCTTAACCATATGTCTGACGCCATATAACCGTAAATAAAATGTGTTGAGTGCGTCGTTAAATAAAACATTTCTTTCTTTCTTTTTTTTTACTTTCAGAAATGGAATGTAAAACAAAATAGTACTTGGAAGGGCTAATAGTTTTGGTGTGTGCATATAAATCTGCCCATGTATTTAATATTACTTCCCCTTGTATTATTTTAATGTATTATACATAACTTTAATCTGAGTGATGGGCTTGGAAGAACTCTGTACAAATGCATACAACTGAATCACTAGATAGTTAACAGGGTCTATCGCATCACAGTGACACTTCAGAAGTGGAATGACAGACTAGTAAGAACAATGTATAAATGCTGATCATTGACGTACACATACAAGTTTAACGGTATCTATCATATCACTTTTAGAAATGGAATGACAAACAGAATGACAGTATTGGAAGGGCTAATGATTTGTTGGTGTACATGTATGACTGTATGTGTATATTATATCTTTTTTACCCTACATGCTGTAGAGTACTTAATATTTCAGGAACTTTGAAAATAGCTCACAGCATCTGTCAGTGTCATATTATTTTAGAAATGGAATGACAACACTATACTTTAGTATGAATGATAGACTTGGAAGAACTCTGTACAAATGCATATACGTGAATCACTAGAAAAATAATCTTTTACATGTAACCATAATGTTGTCAATAAGAATGACCATCAGAACAATTGATGTGTGGAGTCATTCTTTCATCTTCTGTGTTGAACTGGCAACAATAGAACCAATGCATATATACTGAACAAAATAAGAAACTTCCGCTAACTTTGCTTGAACATAACTTGATGAAAACAAACCGGGGAAATAATTGTTATATATGCGTTTAAAGAGTGTTCCATGATGCATTGTGTGGTGCAAAAATCATGGCCATAGGTTAACAGAATCTGGGAGAAATTTTGACCAAGTGTGGTAGGGGTTAAAAACAAACCCACCCACTTAATAACGGGTATGACCACCTCTTGAATTGACCACTGCAGTTCATCGCAGGCGCATAGAATTGACAAGTGTTGATTTCTGCCTGTGGAATATTGTTCCATTCCTGAATGAGCGCTTGACGAAGTTCGTTGACATTAGCGGGTGGGTTGGGACGACGCCTCAATTGTCTGTCCCGACTATCCCAGACATGCTCGATGGGGTTGAGATCAGGACTTTCAGTGGGCCAGTCATCAATGAAATCAATGTTATTTGTCTTAAGAAAATTACAGTGTCTCTAGCTGTATGAGAGGTGGCATTATCATGCTGAAAAATCAAGATGTTGGCGTTGTTATGGAACAGAGGAATGACGTGAGGAGTGAGAATGTCATTGCGGTAACGTTGAGCATTTAAATTGCCATCAATGACGACTAGTGGTGAACGATAACCATGGGCAATGGCTGCCCAGACCATGACACAACCCCCACCCCCGAAACGATCTCGTTCAAGAACACAACAGTCAGCATAGCGTTCATTTCTCCTACAGTAGACGCGCACCCTGCCATCACCACGTTGCAAAGAAAATCTGGATTAATCCGAAAAAAGAACAGTATTCCAGTGTCGCCGTATCCAACGAGTGTGTACACATGCCCAATTAAGACGATTTAGACGATGACGTTGTGTTAAAACGCATCCAACATAAGGACGTCGTGCATGTAAACTGTTCTCCCACAGACGATTACGAACAGTTTGCCCACTGATTCGGTTATTATGAAGCCCAGGTGTGTTAGCAGCAGTAGCAGTGGCAGTTTGGAATCGATTGCGCAAATGCGTGTTCATGATATAGCGGTCTTGACCACGCATTGTAACACGCAGATGTCCACGACGTGGCAAGTCGTTGGTGCTTCCTGTCATTCGAAATCTTACGCAAAGATTTCGTATCGCTCGACTAGAACTCCCAACATGCCTTGCAACGTCTTCTGTTGCCAATCGCCCGTTCGCGTAAATTATTGAGTATTCTTGGCATACTAACAATGCTACAATGTAAAAAAACTTATTTTTTTTACAAATTTTGAAGCGTTTTCGTTCACTTGACAAGAATGTCAGTAAGACAAGTAAAACAAATTGACCGAATACTACACGGGACATGTCGAACCATGCATGCAAGTGCAAATTGAATTTCATGTTGTCGACGATTAACAGTGCAAAAATAATCGATAAAATTCATGAATCCTGATAATACAGCTCAAGGCTAATACTACCTATATAATGTCATTACACAATGAATTCTTCAACACAACAAATACTATATGTACAAATCGGAAGTTTCTTTTTTTGTTCAGTATATAACAGAATTTTCGCCATGTTCATTAGAAAATCATGAACTTTGTTTATTATTATCTTTCTTGTTTTTTTCTTTCTTTGACCATAGCAATACTTTTAGGGGTTTGTATGTAGGTTAGTGCATGCCTTAGAGGGTTGTTTTTTGGTTGTTGTTTTTGTGCGTGTGTTTTTTTGGGGGGGGGGGGGAGGAGAGGTATATTGTGGTACGGTATATTGAGAATAATTAAATTATCCTGTCATCAAGTGCCTATGAACCAGTGTGAAGAATATTCACTATGAACTGTGGTATGTATAAATAAAAACTGATATTTATTTCAATGTAATTGTTATTGTAGAAGCTGAAATATGGTAAAATCTCAGATTCTGCCAGTAGAGACTGGAATTCCACTTTCTACCGGTAGATCTGATAGACAGACATATGAGTTGTCCAGTCAAATTACAGTTTGACCCAGGACAAATTGCAATAGTAAACCAGTCATGGTATTTATGGTTCATTAGAGTAACCTATGTGACATATCAAAAATGTAACTTTTTATATTTGGTGGAACATTTTTTTATTTAGGGTTGGAAATTATCACTTTGTGAGATTTCATCTGGTCATTTATTATCAACATTTTGGTAAATAATCATACTATTTGCTAACTTGTTTATATCTTTATTATGGTTTTCCAGGATGATCTTTCACAAAAAACTATTTTTAAAGTGGTAAAATGAATTGTTATACCTATATATTGGTGTGGGTGAGTACCCTAACCCATAAATGCCAATTCCCAGTGGCTAACATATGGTTAAGGACCACACAAATAATGAGAGAGGAAACCCGCTGTCGCCACTTCATGGGATATACTCTTTTCAATTAGCAGCAAAGGATCTTTCATATGCACCATCCCACAGACAGGGTAGTACATACTGCAGCCTTTTATATATCAGTCGTGGTGCACTGGCTGGAACGAGAAACAGCCCAATGGGCCCACCGACGGGGACCGACCACACAGCGAGCAAGCGCTGTACCACTGGGCTACGTCCCGCCCAACATGATAACAAAGTCTGGGTTTCTGCCAGAGGGTGCTGAGGGTAAATCACCTAACAAATCTTGGCCTGAATATGTTCACATATAAGCAACTTATGCATCCAAGTCATTGCCATTTTCATCTTCCTCATGTTTACCACAAACTCGTATGCATTCTGAACATGCCAATGAACAATTAAGTCCATGGCACCTACATTTACCAGAAAAGTCAAGCACACGAACCACTTATTCCCCATGACATATACCACTGAGGCAATGGCAGACAGCTGGTACAGACCTATTCCAATTTAATGGTAAAGAACACGTGATAATAGCCGATTATTACTCCAAATTCTTCTTTGTAAGGAAAGTCAGTGGAAAGTGTACAAGTAGAGCTGTAATCAGGGATTCCTAGCAAAGTGATCAGTGACAACGGAACACATTTTGACTGTATAGAGCATCTTCAGGCCAACCTTTTGTGATAATGTCTTTCAATAGATGATGATTAATAAATCAATGTGCTCTAGTTAAACAAAACTTTTTTCCCACTTATAGAATGACCCATTCCCCAATACCCTGAAAATTAAACAGTCTCAAGACAAAACTGGTCATGCCTTATTTTGCATGATATTAATTGGTCATCATTCTCGAACACGACTCCTGAAAGTTGTTTTATTATGAAAACATGTAATCGTTCACTCGTCTTTAATTTGAATGTGTTGCGTTATATTTTACACTTTTGAAATTTGACATTTTGCTCTGCCTTCTGACGGTAAGCCAAATGGCCTCGCCTTCTATTACAAAGTTTGCCAAATTCGAGAGCTGTGGGCCATATTTTTTTGTTTTGTTTACAATAACGTTAGTGTTCATGTTAAAATACTATGGAAACCTAAGACAATCAAAGGAAGAAGAACTAACCTTTGTATGTTTTCAGTATTCTGCCACTCGTCCGATCGGTAAAGTAGCCAATAAACTGGGCTAAGGACATACACAAAATCAGACAAATTGAAATCACAGCACTAGCCAGCGACATGATGAACCATCTGTAACATTAATATCATAACATACAGTATTAATCAAAATGGCAACATTAATAAAGATAACAACACTACTGACCAACAATATTAATACAGATCAAAACATTAATAAAGATAACAACATTTATACAGGTAACATTAATACAGACAAAAATAACTAGTGATGGGAATTGGTTTAGAATTTCATCATCGATCATCGGTTGTAATCAGTTTACACCAACTGATTGACTTTCAATTAGGCTACATAATCAGTTTGAATATATACAATCTTGGGAAGGATCAGACTTTTTAGTGATTATGCGCTAATATTTCCATGTTCACTATATGAAAATTTTAATATATCCATGTTTAAAAAACTTACATTACCAGGGGAGATACTTTTTGCATGGATATAAAAAAAGGTATATCAGGATTGTAGATGTTTGGCAAACACTAAAGAAGCTTACATGTACAGTTCAAATATAGCATATGAACTTATTTTGAAGCATTCTGTAGCCCACAATGATGCTTTGAAATGTTTTATTTAACGACACACTGATCAACACATTTTATTTACGGTTATACAGTGTCAGACATATGATTAAGAACCACACAGATATTGAGAGAGCAAACCCGATGTCGCCACTTCATGGGCTAATCTTTTTGATTAGCAGCAAGGGATCTCTTATATGCACCATCCCACAGACAGGATAGTACATACCACGGCCTTTGTTACACCAGTTGTAGAGCATTGGCTGGAATGAGAAATAGCCTAATGGGTCCACTGATGGGGATCAATCCTAGACCAACCGCGCATCAAGTGAACACTACCACTGGGCTACGTCCCGCCCTAAATGTTTAAAAATAAAAATATTAAATTTTTCAAAGGCAAAATGTAGCGATCATATTGAATTACAAAACATGTAGAACAAAATGTTTTAAAAGGTAGTGTAAATAACTAACCCTAACCCTACACTAACAAATATATTTTAAATTTGTTAGGGGTGGAGGGAATAATTTAGGAAGTCTTGCTAATTTTTATTGATTTAATTATGTTTATCGTGAATAATAATTGACCGTTTACTATTTTGCTCAACTACGCCCACCACGCAAGTTAATGCTAAAACGTGTCATTTGTCGTCATTCAATGTACTATTTCTAAAAATTACAAGATTTATTGGTACATAAGCTTTTTTGCAGTTTAGTCATTTTCACATTTTATTTTGTTGGATGGCCTTCTATCTGCTGGCTCGCTCCAGCCAGTGTACCACGATTGGTACATCAAAGGTCATGGTATATGCTATCATGTCTATGGGATAGTGCATATAAAAGATCCCTGCTGCTAATCGAAGAGTAGCTCATGAAGTGGCGACAGCGGATTTCCTTCCTCAATATCTGTGTGGTCCATAACTATATGTCCGATGCCATTTAACCATAAATAAAATTTGTTGAGTGCGTCGTTTAATAAACCATTTCCTTCCATCTGCTGGTAAAAACCAAAACATTCCCGTACCCACGATCATGTGTTTCTACTTGAATTTTGTGACTTTCATACTCCAATTCTGCCACCATGGATAAAGAAGCCTTAGGTGGCAGAGAAGTATATCAACCGATCAGATTTTTGTTATCCATGATTTGTATCTTCGTCAAAAACAATCTGCCAGCCTTCTAATTGTATGCCGAAATTATGTTAAATCCCAGAAACCTGCCTATCAGGGGCGGATCCAGGATTTCGTAATGATGGGGTCCCAAAATTATAGAAAAAGGGCACCGACCTGAGCTCCTGAAGGGAGCGACATCTGTAGGGGGATCTGGGGGAATGCTTTTTTAAATATGGATGCTCAGAAGCACACGTTGTCAAGGCAATTGGTTTGTTAGTTGTTCTTTTGGGAAAATGTGTGAATTTTATATATAATATGGTTTAATGGGAAGCTGAAAGCAAGTATCAGCCAAGAAACAACATGTTGTTAGTCACACTGTATGGAGGGGTGAACAATGTTGACAAGTTGTATGCGTGTTGGAAATTTCATTGCAAAAATGTCAATCACTGAGTTGATAGCCACGTCTTTGTGAATATACATGATTGATTGATTGATTGATTGATTGAATGTTTGTTTAACGACACCCCAGCACAAAAATACATATCGGCTATTGGGTGTCACAAATGGTAAGTATATGAACATATTTGTATAGTCTCATGTAAAACCACAGTGTAAGGAGCTGTGGGGGGGGGGGGGGGGGAGTATAATACAATATATAAAATCAAGTTAAGTATATCTTAAAATTATGTATAGAAGTCAAAGTGTTTTAAAAACTTTACAATTAACATTGGATGAAATTTAAACGATTCCAAAACATTTCTGTTGCCAAATATATCATTTCTTGTCGGCGTGAGATGATCACACTCCAACAAAATGTGCCGCACAGTCAGTGTACCCTGACAGTGTTCACACTGAGGAGGAGGGTCCTTCTTTAAAATAAATGAATGCGTCAAATATGTATGGCCGATGCGGGCACGGCATAAGACTACTTCATCCTTCCTGCATCGCCTGTAGGATGACTGCCACTCTCCCAGGACTGCCTTGACAGAATGAAGCTTATTCGCAACCGCACCGTCCCAATCATCTTGCCAAGTCGAAAAGATATATTGGTTAATATGAAATTTAAAATCACTGTAGGGGACACCAACATGGACACGGGGCAAGTTCAAAGCAGACTTGGCAGCAACATCTGCCTTTTCGTTACCCCTAATGCCAACATGGCTAGGTACCCAACACAGTATAACATCTTTATTGGCAATTGATAAAAAGACACACTTTCGTATCACCATCCCAACTAAGGGGTGCTCCAATTTCATGTACTGTAGAGCTTGAAGACACGAAAGTGAGTCTGTAAAAATAATATACTTGGATGCATATGAATCCTTAATCTGTTCCAGGGCTTTAATGATTGCCCAAATTTCAGTAGTAAAAATTGATGCTGAATCGGGCAATCTCATGGAAATTATTGTGTCTGATGGAAACACTGTAGCACAAGCCACAGAATTCCCATCCCGTGATCCGTCTGTGTAAACAGGAATGTAATCACAGTACCGCTCTTGGATTTCCATGAAATGTTGTTTATAAATAACTGCATCTGTGCGATCTTTTTTTTAGATGCACAAGATCGAATACAATTTTTGGTGGTTTGATACACCAAGGTGGCAAAATAAAATATGAAGGCGTTTTCAAAATGTCTGTTAAATCAATGTTGGAAACTGATAAAAACTGCTTAATGCGAAGACCAAATGTTCGAATCGCATTCGGTTTCGCATCAAATAACTTCATATATTTATTATTAAACACCGCATTGTGTGCAGGATGTTTTTGGCATTGATTTAATCTTTGTAGCATACTGCAGAGAAAGCTTTGCACGTCTAGCACCCAAACTAGGTTCGTGTGCATCGACGTACAAGCTCTCCACAGGAGATGTTTTTGAAAGCACCAAGACAAAGCCTAAGTCCCTGGTTGTGTATAGGATCTAGCATTTGCAAGTAAGACTTACGTGCTGACCCATACACAATGCACCCATAATCAAGTTTAGACCAAACTAAAGATCTATAAAGTCGGAGCATAACCTTTCGATCTGCTCCCCATTCAGTCTTACCAATAACCTTTAAGATATTGAGGGCCTTTAAGCCATTCTTTTTTACATACTGTAAATGAGGAACAAAAGATAGCCTCCTGTCAAAAATAACCCCCAGAAATTTGGTCTCCTCCACAACTGGAACCGGAGTTTTGTCCAGAAACAGCTGTGGATCTAAATGGTGACCTCTTTTCTGGCAGATATGCATACAGACTGTTTTTGACTTTGAGAATCGAAATCCATTGTCAGTTGCCCATTGTTGAAGTTTATTCAAACAAAGCTGCAACTGACGTTCAATGATACTCATACTGGACGACCTGTAGCAAATCTGAAAATCGTCGACATATAACGAGCTATCAACGCCAGGTTTTAAACACTGGATGATGCTGTTAATTTTCACGGAAAATAAAGTTACTGACAGGATGCTACCTTGAGGCACACCCATCTCTTGGGAGTGAGAATCGGATAACGTAGATCCCACTCGTACCTTGAAAGACCTATTCTGTAAGAAATTTGAGATAAAGCCAGGCATACGGCCTCTTAGGCCCATGCCATGGAGGTCTTTCAAAATCCCATACTTCCACGTGGTATCATAAGCTTTCTCGAGATCAAAAAAGACCGATACCAAATGCTGGTTATGGATAAAAGCATCCCTACAAAACGTTTCAAATCTAACAAGATGATCGACCGTGCTACGTCTAGGCCTGAACCCACATTGCACGTTAGTAAGCAATTTGTGGGACTCAAGATACCAGACAAGTCTACAGTTGATCATTCTTTCCATGGTTTTACAAATGCAACTTGTCAAAGCAATAGGCCGATAACTGGTAGGATTTGTTGGATCCTTACCAGGCTTAGGAATAGGAATGACAATGGCTTTTCTCCAATCAGAAGGAAAGTCACCCGAAATCCAGATTTTGTTAAAGATATTTAATAGAACCATTAAGGATGATTCAGGTAAGTGTTTTAAGAGTTGATAATGTATTTCATCTGGTCCTACCGAAGTATCATGGGCTCTACGTAGAGCGTCCTGCAACTCCTCCAAAGAGAAGTGCCTGTTGTATACTTCAACATTTTCAGATGAAAAGTTAATAGGTTGCTTTTCAGCTCTATTTCTGACAGACGTAAAAGCATCTGTTACTGAAAGAAGAAGAAGAGTTATGGGAGAAACTTTCTGCCAATGCATTGGCAATGTCACGATGAGACGTAACATCCGTGTCATTGACAGACAAATGGCGAACTGTATTATTGGATTCTTTCCCCTTGATTTTATATATCCTATTCCAGACAGATTTCACAGATATTTGAGAAGTCAACTTGGAGACATAATTTCTCCAAGATGATTTCTTACTCTGTCTGATAGTTTTACGAGCCTTTGCCCAAGCAATGCGATAACTATTCAGGTTATCCCCGGTAGGTTCGCGTTTGAACCTCTCGAGGGTCCAGTTTCGCTCTTTGATTGCATCTTTGCATGTCTCATTGAACCATGGTTTATTGAAACGCTTCGGTACTGCCGAAGTCTTAGGAATAGTTTCCTCTGCAATATCTTTCAAGATGGAGGTGAACAAAGACATGGGATCATCGGCACCAGTCATGGCAGTTTGTTGCAGTCGAGTGCTGCATAGATGCCGAAATTGATCCCAGTTTGCCCCTGTCAACCTCCATCTCTGAACTCTTTCAAGTGATGGAGGTCCATTATTCTCCAAAATAACTGGAAAGTGGTCACTACCACAAGGGTCTGGACAAACTTTCCATGAGAAAATCAAGACAAAACATGATATCAGGGGCGGATCCAGGATTTCGTAATGATGGGGTCCCAAAATTATAGAAAAAGGGCACCGACCTGAGCTCCTGAAGGGAGCGACATCTGTAGGGGGATCTGGGGGAATGCTTTTTTAAATATGGATGCTCAGAAGCACACGTTGTCAAGGCAATTGGTTTGTTAGTTGTTCTTTTGGGAAAATGTGTGAATTTTATATATAATATGGTTTAATGGGAAGCTGAAAGCAAGTATCAGCCAAGAAACAACATGTTGTTAGTCACACTGTATGGAGGGGTGAACAATGTTGACAAGTTGTATGCGTGTTGGAAATTTCATTGCAAAAATGTCAATCACTGAGTTGATAGCCACGTCTTTGTGAATATACATGATTGATTGATTGATTGATTGATTGAATGTTTGTTTAACGACACCCCAGCACAAAAATACATATCGGCTATTGGGTGTCACAAATGGTAAGTATATGAACATATTTGTATAGTCTCATGTAAAACCACAGTGTAAGGAGCTGTGGGGGGGGGGGGGGGGGGGGAGTATAATACAATATATAAAATCAAGTTAAGTATATCTTAAAATTATGTATAGAAGTCAAAGTGTTTTAAAAACTTTACAATTAACATTGGATGAAATTTAAACGATTCCAAAACATTTCTGTTGCCAAATATATCATTTCTTGTCGGCGTGAGATGATCACACTCCAACAAAATGTGCCGCACAGTCAGTGTACCCTGACAGTGTTCACACTGAGGAGGAGGGTCCTTCTTTAAAATAAATGAATGCGTCAAATATGTATGGCCGATGCGGGCACGGCATAAGACTACTTCATCCTTCCTGCATCGCCTGTAGGATGACTGCCACTCTCCCAGGACTGCCTTGACAGAATGAAGCTTATTCGCAACCGCACCGTCCCAATCATCTTGCCAAGTCGAAAAGATATATTGGTTAATATGAAATTTAAAATCACTGTAGGGGACACCAACATGGACACGGGGCAAGTTCAAAGCAGACTTGGCAGCAACATCTGCCTTTTCGTTACCCCTAATGCCAACATGGCTAGGTACCCAACACAGTATAACATCTTTATTGGCAATTGATAAAAAGACACACTTTCGTATCACCATCCCAACTAAGGGGTGCTCCAATTTCATGTACTGTAGAGCTTGAAGACACGAAAGTGAGTCTGTAAAAATAATATACTTGGATGCATATGAATCCTTAATCTGTTCCAGGGCTTTAATGATTGCCCAAATTTCAGTAGTAAAAATTGATGCTGAATCGGGCAATCTCATGGAAATTATTGTGTCTGATGGAAACACTGTAGCACAAGCCACAGAATTCCCATCCCGTGATCCGTCTGTGTAAACAGGAATGTAATCACAGTACCGCTCTTGGATTTCCATGAAATGTTGTTTATAAATAACTGCATCTGTGCGATCTTTTTTTAGATGCACAAGATCGAATACAATTTTTGGTGGTTTGATACACCAAGGTGGCAAAATAAAATATGAAGGCGTTTTCAAAATGTCTGTTAAATCAATGTTGGAAACTGATAAAAACTGCTTAATGCGAAGACCAAATGTTCGAATCGCATTCGGTTTCGCATCAAATAACTTCATATATTTATTATTAAACACCGCATTGTGTGCAGGATGTTTTGGCATTGATTTAATCTTTGTAGCATACTGCAGAGAAAGCTTTGCACGTCTAGCACCCAAACTAGGTTCGTGTGCATCGACGTACAAGCTCTCCACAGGAGATGTTTTGAAAGCACCAAGACAAAGCCTAAGTCCCTGGTTGTGTATAGGATCTAGCATTTGCAAGTAAGACTTACGTGCTGACCCATACACAATGCACCCATAATCAAGTTTAGACCGAACTAAAGATCTATAAAGTCGGAGCATAACCTTTCGATCTGCTCCCCATTCAGTCTTACCAATAACCTTTAAGATATTGAGGGCCTTTAAGCCATTCTTTTTACATACTGTAAATGAGGAACAAAAGATAGCCTCCTGTCAAAAATAACCCCCAGAAATTTGGTCTCCTCCACAACTGGAACCGGAGTTTTGTCCAGAAACAGCTGTGGATCTAAATGGTGACCTCTTTTCTGGCAGATATGCATACAGACTGTTTTTGACTTTGAGAATCGAAATCCATTGTCAGTTGCCCATTGTTGAAGTTTATTCAAACAAAGCTGCAACTGACGTTCAATGATACTCATACTGGACGACCTGTAGCAAATCTGAAAATCGTCGACATATAACGAGCTATCAACGCCAGGTTTTAAACACTGGATGATGCTGTTAATTTTCACGGAAAATAAAGTTACTGACAGGATGCTACCTTGAGGCACACCCATCTCTTGGGAGTGAGAATCGGATAACGTAGATCCCACTCGTACCTTGAAAGACCTATTCTGTAAGAAATTTGAGATAAAGCCAGGCATACGGCCTCTTAGGCCCATGCCATGGAGGTCTTTCAAAATCCCATACTTCCACGTGGTATCATAAGCTTTCTCGAGATCAAAAAAGACCGATACCAAATGCTGGTTATGGATAAAAGCATCCCTACAAAACGTTTCAAATCTAACAAGATGATCGACCGTGCTACGTCTAGGCCTGAACCCACATTGCACGTTAGTAAGCAATTTGTGGGACTCAAGATACCAGACAAGTCTACAGTTGATCATTCTTTCCATGGTTTTACAAATGCAACTTGTCAAAGCAATAGGCCGATAACTGGTAGGATTTGTTGGATCCTTACCAGGCTTAGGAATAGGAATGACAATGGCTTTTCTCCAATCAGAAGGAAAGTCACCCGAAATCCAGATTTTGTTAAAGATATTTAATAGAACCATTAAGGATGATTCAGGTAAGTGTTTTAAGAGTTGATAATGTATTTCATCTGGTCCTACCGAAGTATCATGGGCTCTACGTAGAGCGTCCTGCAACTCCTCCAAAGAGAAGTGCCTGTTGTATACTTCAACATTTTCAGATGAAAAGTTAATAGGTTGCTTTTCAGCTCTATTTCTGACAGACGTAAAAGCATCTGTTACTGAAAGAAGAAGAAGAGTTATGGGAGAAACTTCTGCCAATGCATTGGCAATGTCACGATGAGACGTAACATCCGTGTCATTGACAGACAAATGGCGAACTGTATTATTGGATTCTTTCCCCTTGATTTTATATATCCTATTCCAGACAGATTTCACAGATATTTGAGAAGTCAACTTGGAGACATAATTTCTCCAAGATGATTTCTTACTCTGTCTGATAGTTTTACGAGCCTTTGCCCAAGCAATGCGATAACTATTCAGGTTATCCCCGGTAGGTTCGCGTTTGAACCTCTCGAGGGTCCAGTTTCGCTCTTTGATTGCATCTTTGCATGTCTCATTGAACCATGGTTTATTGAAACGCTTCGGTACTGCCGAAGTCTTAGGAATAGTTTCCTCTGCAATATCTTTCAAGATGGAGGTGAACAAAGACATGGGATCATCGGCACCAGTCATGGCAGTTTGTTGCAGTCGAGTGCTGCATAGATGCCGAAATTGATCCCAGTTTGCCCCTGTCAACCTCCATCTCTGAACTCTTTCAAGTGATGGAGGTCCATTATTCTCCAAAATAACTGGAAAGTGGTCACTACCACAAGGGTCTGGACAAACTTTCCATGAGAAATCAAGACAAAGTGATGGACTACAAAGGGTTAAATCAATGGATGTGAAAGAACCACTTGCAGGATGAAAGTATGTATGACTTTTATCATTAAGTAATATTAAGTCATTTTTGAGAATTAAGTCTTCTAATTGTTTACCTCTAGTGTTTATGTCATCGCATCCCCACAAAGTGTGGTGTGCATTAAAATCTCCCATGATAATAAAGGGAGTAGGGAGTTGATCAAGAAGACCTTGAAAGTCCCTAGTGCTAAAATTGTAATTGTTTCGAGGGGGTAAATAAACTGAACAGAGAGTAATAGTTTTATGAGCTGTGACCTTTACGCCACAGCTTGTAAAGTCGACTTTAATATGACTTCACTCTGGGGAATGTTTTCATTTACAATAATGGAAACGCCCCCAGACGCTCTGTTTTCACTCTGTTGACATTTATGGTAGAGATTAAATCCTCTGATGTTAATACTGTCAGTATCCTTCAGGAAAGTTTCCTGAAGACACACTGCAAGAGGATTATACTTTTGAATTAGAAGACTTAATTCATCAAAATTGGGCCTAAGCCCACGACAGTTCCACTGGATAACTTTATTTTCCATCGGGAGGAAGTATGGGTTTTATCTTTGGCTTTGCTGGTGGTCTTTGTGATCGGCAATGATCTGGAGATGAAATCTCCATATCATCATCACCGATATCAGCCAAAGTATCATACATATTGCTGATCGGGACTGAACGTAATTCGATCTTTTTCAGCCTACCAGACAGTACTTCTGTAGCTTTCTTTGGAGATTTCTTTGTGTCATTGCCTGTCTTAGGGAGACTAGTGCTCGACCTATTTGGTGGATTTTTAAAATCCAGTGACACTTGAGTTTCAATTTCCTTTTTCTGGGGTGTGATTTTTTTTCTTTTGTGCTGCTTTTTGCACCTGTTTTTGCGTCTTCTCAATATCAGACAGTTTCTTGTACTTGGCTTCATCACAATGCCAAGTGAGGTCTGTGTTGACTGCAACACTTTTAGTGGCGACTTTGGCAGCAGCTGCAGCTGCATATGACTTGTCACCGACTGTAGGTGTTGCTGTCTCCACCAACCTCCTGGCATCCGTGAAGGACAGTTTATTTTGTACCTTCACCTGTTGAACTCTTTTTTCCAGCTTCCACCACGGACACTCTCGCGAGTATGCACAGTGGTTTCCCTTGCAGTTGATACAAAGTGTATCGTTCTTACATGTCTTGCTGTCATGGTCAAATAGACCACAACGAGCGCATGTAAGTTTTCTACGACATGTGTTCTGACCATGGCCAAACCGCTGGCATTTGAAGCAACGCAAGGGGTTTGGAATAAAGGGTTCAACAGGAATATTAAGGTAACCGGCTTTGACAGATTGAGGAAGGGTAGGGACGTTAAAGGTGAGGATACAAGTATTCGTCGGTAACAAGTCATTGTTTCGACGAACCTTTATCCTCCTCACCGCAGTAACACCCTGAGAACTTAAATTTTCGCAGATTTCTTCTTCAGTAACACCTTCCAAATCTCTGCATCTGATCACTCCCTTTGACGAGTTGAGGGAGGTATGCGGAGTTACCTTAATCGGCACGTTACAAAAAACTGTCGACTTGAGGAGGCAAGTTGAATGCTTGTTAGTTGAACATTCAACCAACAGCCCATTTTTAATTTTTTTAACTGATTTTGGCTCACCAGCCAAGCCAACAATTGCCTTTTGAATGGCAAACGGGGATAATTTGTTCAAGGCCCCATCATCAGTAGAACTGATGACAAGAAACCTTGGCCAATTTTGTGAAGAAATCACTTTGGATTTCTTCACACTTTTCTTTGATTTCATGGACTCCTCGTCCGAAGACAAGAAGTCCGAAACTTCAGTGTGGACCCTTTTCAGGGTCCCATCAGAATTTGTAATAAATTTTTTGGTTAAATCCATATTTAATGAATAAAAGGTTCATCATCCATGCCCCCCACCCTCCACTGAGTCCAACAAGGGAACATGGTGCTGCGGATAACCAGCAGACAGCCATGCCAGGGATACATGGTTGATATACTTGGGCATTAAGAAAACAAAATCACCCAATTGACCCTAGCCACCGCCCCAAGAGTAACAAATACATATGGTATATAAAACAATGTTTGCTCTTGACTAAATGTAAACAAAACAAAGATTGTGTGCTCTCGAGCTTGGCGTGACCAGCCGATTGATCAGGTCCGGCCTACCTGACCGCCCGTCTATTTGAACTCCGGGCCAAATTAAGTGATGTATTGCATGCAAGTCCATATAATCGATCCTCCATCATAGTTGTACGTGTAAGGGGGTAGTAATTATATGTCCAGGGGGAGCAAATTGATTCCCTTCACCCCCAAATATGAATATAATAAATAAGTATAACTATAAATAACAAAGACGAGGTTCAGGATCTGAAGGGCTTTAATAATAGAGTTAAAAGAAATAGAAGTCAATCAGAACACTGGGGTTTCCATATATCACTGTTATATTAAACCCTTGAGCTACTTTTTGTTTCGCATTTGGATAATAATAATTTATATTTTCTTAGTCCCAATGAATGTCACTAATATTTGATTTTTAATTTTAACAATTAAGGACGGGCGGGGTGCAGCCCAGTGGTAAAATGCTCGCTTGAAATGCTGTCGGTCTGGGATTGCATGATCCCTGTCGGTGGGCCCATTGGGCTATTTCTCGCTACTAATGGAAACATTTTGCAAATTTCCTTTCTGAGATGATAAGTCAAAATTACCAAATGTTTGACATCCAATAACCGATGATTAATAGATCAATGTGCTCTAGTGGTGTTATTAAACAAAATAAACTTCAACAATTATGGCATATGCGAAAAACATTAATGAACATAGAGATTTACCAATATAAAAAAAAACTAAGTAAAAAATCGTGAAACATACATAATAACAGGTCACATATACTGAATTTGAGGTATAAAAAGTCAGACAACTAGGTAGAATTTGTTTATCACGGTTAACATTTCCGCGACAGTCGATTAGGCCTATGGATTTTAAAATTGATCATCATGTCAGTAGAGCTCCAACTGATCAATTTTCGATTATAATCCATCTTCAGCCCACCAATAAAAATAACATTAATCAACATAACAACATTACTAATACATATAACAAGCCAGATTTGTATCGTTATTTACAGGGAGTAGGACAAAAAACCTACAGTTTGTCTTCAAGTGTGTGTGTATTGGAAGGGTGACAAATTCTCTATTTCCTAAACACCCATTGGAGAGAACACCCAGTTTTTTATACATTTTATCGCATAACGATCAAGTGGAATATCGATTTGATGACCTCTGATTGATTGTTTGATGGCAATAATCCATCGCCACAGCTATAGCACCCCATAAAATAAGAACAACAAAAATTGAGTGCTTTGTGCAGATGTAATTTAATAATTGAAATTGAATGTGATGTGATATATATGTTAACTGCAAGCTGTAAATACGTTTTAGTCCGAAAAATATTTTAATTTCTTTTAAACTATGTTGTTGAGGATTTGTATGAAATAGAATTTTACAAGAGTGTCCATTAGATAGATACTATTTACATTGAATTTTTGGTTTAAAACATATCCAACTCGTTTCTGCTTGGTAGATACGTTTTGAAACAACTGGTAAGATCAATAGCATCTAAAGGCCACTCATGTACATGTGGTATTCTATTTACATGTACATGAAAACAAAATAATAATAATATAAAAATCCACACCACAGAAACCCGGGACAAAACAATAAATTGTGTGTCCATCATATTATGTTAAATAATTGACTACGTGTACATTAATGTGTATCGGACATCGCTATGAAAACAATTGACTGGAATGATTAATTTCTCTCCTAACTTAGATTATGGGGTGTTACTTATGATTCTACCATATTGACCATTTATATTTAATCCTTTTGTAGTGTTATTTAAAAAAAATTCAAATGTTAAGTAATTAGGAGGAGCTAAACATTAATCATTGAACTAATCTTAGTGGAGTGATAGGCAGCCACAGTGATAGCTTCCCTTAAATGGTGAGGTCTGATACTGCAAAATACATGAGAAAACAAATGTGATGTCCATCAAAGCTCACAGGTAATTTCGACTGCCGATGCAATTGTTGATCCACTTGCAATGATGGTCGCAGTCTGAAACACACTTGTTGCATATTCTGCAATGTTTTGTGTTCTCAGCACTACAAAATCAAACAGAATGATATAGTAGTAATCATAAAAGATAATATAATGGAAGGTAAAACAATTTATTTTCATTTTATTGTGTTATTTTAAATTAGATAAAATTAACTGCATGTCAAACAATTTTCATTTCTCATAACTATCCATGACCAATTACGGTACTTAAAAATTCAATGACTTTCCAAACCTGAAAAATTGTGTTTGAAAACTCTATGAGATGTACATTGTATACATGACTTATTTCCACGAATCCTGTACAATTTTAACCCAAAACAAGGCTTTGGTTTCAATGTTTGAATGTAGACTAGCAAGGTGACAAGTCATTTTATGGTTTGACAAATTAAGGTTTCTACACACTTGAACTATACCATATGTCTTTCAACAAAAATTAATTATTGTTTTGTACTGCAAGCATTGAAGACAAATGACATTAAATATTAAAAAAAATTTACAAAACAATTACAAATGTAAAGCCATAACACAGCAGTAAAGAGGGAAGGAAAACAACATTTCCAAAATGGAAAAAGTAAAAACTCATCTTACTGAATTTTCTTACTGGCAAGAAACCAAAATACACATGTACCTTAAATACCAGTATACATAACTTAAACTTAAAGCCGCTGAGCCTAGCTTCACAGGTGCAAACATGTTTTTATTTGGGGTTTTATTAGCCACATCAAATTAATTTTTAGCCACTTCTTTTTCTAAGTGCTAATCATCATCCAGTCTGGAAAACCACACGAGTCAGGGTTATTAACAGGTTTATTTTGTTTTTAGTCCCCTTCCAGTTCAACCAGCCGGGACTATAGGTTTCGTCACCGTCCTTTGGTGTGTCTGTCTGTCCGTCAGTCTGTCCCAGATGTAGTTTTCCTGACTTTTTTCACAATGCTTAATAATTCAAGATACTGCATGAGCTAAACTTTTGTTTATCTTTATCATGTATTGTTATGGACCAAGTTGTACATTCTTAGTAATTTAATCATTTTACACAGTTATGGCCCTTGAACTTAGGAGATACGAAAAACAAATTTCCAGACTTTTCACAGTAGTTAAAGATAGTGAGCTAACATTTTATGTATTGCTTTATTATGTTTTGTTACAAATGAAGTTTGATTTCCATCGCGATTTCCCTTTTTACTACAGAGGTACATGTATGACATGATTTTTATGGTGATTTATCCATTTTTCAAAGAGTTATGGCCTTGAACTTCGGATATAATAAAGTTTGATATTTTCCATATTAAAAAACACTATTAACGAATTGTCTGTAAGTTCCTTGATAGCGTCAACGAGTTACTAAAAATTCACGCGTGCGCAATTGGAATTTGATATAGGTCTATTTAAAATGATTCAGTATATTAAATATATCGATGTCTTGTGTACATTTCAGTTATTTTGACAGTCTATTTATATTGATGTGGACATTTCAGTTCTATTTTGACAGTCTATTTATATTTATGTGGACATTTCAGTTCTATTTTCAGTCTATTTATATTGATGTGGACATTTCAGTTCTATTTTGACAGTCTATTTATATTGATGTGGACATTTCAGGTCTATTTTGACAGTCTATATTGATGTGGACATTTCAGTTCTATTTTGACAGTCTATTTATATTGATGTGGACATTTCAGGTCTATTTTGAGTCTATTTATAGCCGAATGAATTGTATTCAGTATATTAAATATATCAATGTCTTGTGGTCATTTCAGGTCTACATTGACAGTCTATTTATAGCCGAATTAATTCATGGTTCATACAGGCAAGGACCCATAAAATTCAAGGACTTTTCAAGGACCTACCTTATGTTTTCAAGGACCATAAATACAAACCGTAACCAGCCTTTTCGTGCGATTTGAGTGCGCTCTCGCCCATGGTGCCAATGTTAATATCCTTGTGACAACAGGAACACACAGCCTTTGACACGTCCTTACTCTCTCTGATCCACACATATTTTCGACACCACGTTTTGTTAAAAACACACTTTCTACTAGGCATGTTTAAATTTGAATATGTGCTTGCAAAAACTTCAAAATCTAAGTGATTCCGTGTCGTCTAGCCTGACTATTGTTTGCAGTTCTCAAAATGAGGCTATTACGCTCGTCAGTAATCAGCAAATCTCGGCTGAGGCATTCGGAACATAGCATTTGTCCCGGAATGGGCCGAGTATATTCGGGTCGCGGAACGTCGCGAATTCTGGAATGAAAGTGCGAACACGGAAGTACGAATGCTAAATTTCTTTTGAGAATGTTCCGTAATTTCTGGTTAAAATGACGCGGCAGTCGCACTTTTCAAGGACTTTTGCACTTTTCAAGGAATTTTCATTTCAAACTCCTAAATTCAAGCACTTTTCAAGACCGTGCGAACCATGGAATTGTATCATGAAAATGTTTCTTTTGTTGTTCAGTATAGTTTACACATCTAGAGGTAGCAGAAGATAGCACCTTTAAAATGCACCCCATTTTGAATAAAATATTTTATGAGTTTGAAAATAGTTCAGAAATTGGATCTTTTACAAGAATTGCACCTGCTTTTATAGTAGAGTTGAATTTTTTCCATTTATGTCACTATGGTGGACAGTGTGTTATCAGGGTTGAAGATTAGCAGTCGCCCGGTCGCCCGTGGTGACCTCTATTGGTTAAGGGCAACCAAGAATTTTACAAAGGTAGTCCATTGGGCAATCATCGATTTTAAAGTCTGGCGAGTATGGTACTACCAGCTAAAAAAGAAACGCACTGGAACTGAATCAAATGACAAATGTGACAAAAGACACTGTGTCTCTGCTGGCACGAACTACAGATCTGGCAGGAGACGATATTATTGAACGTGTTCTATATTTTAACAGGGATAGGCTAACCAGATTAAGTTTCAGCTTCTACCATTTTGGTCTAGGGCTGTAAACAAATATAGCTCAAAACATATTGTAGACACTTGATTTTTTATTTTTTTAAGTCCCCGGCTTATTGGAATGGACTGGATACGTCATAATTATCTAGTAGACCTACTTTTTGACATTATTAAATGTTATGGCACAAATAAATCCTATTTAATTAGCTTACTAATATTTTATTCTAGGACAAAATCAAAATTTATCTTGTAGTTTTAACTCACACTAATAACAATGAAATTTTCCATTACTACAGGGATTATTCCAAAAGTCAATTGATTGGCATGTAAATATAAAATTCCTATAAAAAACATAGTAATTTATTAAACTGTATGGGTATTTGGGAAAAGTGTGGATGATTCCATCAATCTTATCTAGTGCCTTGTCTATAGAACAACCATTCCCGAGAAAATCCTTTACTTGAGAGTTCATCTCTCTTGCCTCGCCATAGAGGACTGCCACTGACTAATTTACTAAAACAGGCACAGTACCACCTTTTATGGTTTTAGTATCTTTATACTGCAATATCGATTACGTCAGAGACAATGCACCTCAAACTGCATAAATTGGCTGAACTAGCATTTTTGTATTAAACATTATATTAAATCTGTATCATTTAATTGTCATTTGTAAAGAAACATTTTTATTTATAATGGATTTCTTTTTCAAAAAAAAGATTTTGGAATTTGTATGAGTTTAAAACTTAATATGGTTTTTTAATATGAATTACAACTTCATTCATTATGAAGTTACATGCCAATTCATCGGTTTTCTTCCGACGCAAACAGACTGTATACATGGTTATTATTATATATGGGTATTATTCAACAAAGAAAATTCTTTTGATTTTTGTTGTGCAGCTAAATTGGAGGGTTAGTTGAATTTGAGAAGGGCCAGTAAGATTTTTCTTCAACTGGCCCTGGTGGCGACCATGATTTTCATGTTAATTTTCAACCCTGTGTTATTATTTACTTCCATGCCACCTAGAGTGAGCAGCGTAAACTGTGTGGGCGTGTACTTACACATGTACTTCACACAGATTGCAGTAGTGGTTCTCAATTACGTGCTTGTGTTTGCTGCTGTCAAAGTCGGCCAATGTCTGCTGGACGGATTTCTTCAATATGGCCTCATCCGCTGGGTTGATAGTCGTGACAACAATGACACACACCATGTACACAGTGCTCGCCAAGCCGTTTATCTAGCTATGTGTCAAGAATCATATCTCACATACAAAAAATTATTCCCACCTTTGCTCAACAGAGGAGAAGACAGTGGAATGAATGAGTGAAGAGTTTCTACTAGAAAGAAATTTTTGGGTATGGCACTATGGAATTCAATGCAACCAGTCAACAGGGGGTATGGGAGACATCCCCCAGAATGAAAATGAGTTAAGTTTAGGGTTAGGGTTAAGAAAATCATACAGTAATGATGAGAGTAATTAATTTTGTGAAAAAGTTAACTTGAAAATAATAAAATTTGGGTATGGCGCCATACCCATTTTACCCTCTGACAGAAACCCTGGTGAATGAACAAATGAATATTTATAAGGTTTTATACTGCGATAATGAGCACCATTCCCCATTATTCCCCAAAGGCTATGTTGTTTTTTTCATTCCTGATCTGAATGCAAGTAATTTTTTTTTTTAATAATATCTAAAGACATATTTTACAAACGATAGGTTACACTTGACAATCATCTCCTTCCCTCCCCCATAATGTTTTGTAAAGCAAAATAGATATATCAATTTGAATAAACAAGTCCATGTATAGAATTAATGTTTTAAATTCTAACTTAAATAATAAAATGTTTTAGAAATGAAACTAAAACTTCCATTCCCCCCCTCCCCCATAAAACGATGCTACAATTCCAAAGTCAAAGCCATGAGTGTCAAGGTCAAATGTTAGAAACAAACCCCTGGTTTAACAATATCTCAGCACACACAAACACACACAACCAGAGAGAGAGCGAGCGAGAGAGAGCCCATGCCTACTTTCAATCCACACTGTAGAATAGTATGCAAATGGTTGTTCTTTGTGTATATGTCACCACAACTTAATCGTTCCTTAAATGAGTATGAAGGCCCCCAACCTATAGGAAAAATAGCACTGTAATTATACAGTATGTTTTCAAAGGATACAATATAACCCTCAACCTATAGGAAAAATAGCACTTTAATATACAATGTTTTCAAAGGATACCACATAAAATGTGGCTTGCAATTGTTGTGAAAGCGAAGGAATAATCATTGCAAAGTTTATAAGTAGGAAGTAGATTTCGATAACCCAGGCAATGATTTGATACCCATGAGGAGGAAGTGTCCATCCGTTATAGCGAGAGCTTACATAGCGAGTGCTGGTCTTGTTGGGATGAATGGCAGCCATTTCAGTTAGTTCTCTGTATTTCTTTCTCTTGACTACAGCCCAACTTTTACTCTTCTTAATTTGCTACAATGTAGAGGTATATGTATATTAATTACTATCATTTATATGCATGCATGTATACATGGACATGCAAATAGAAGTGACACTATGTGTGTGTACGTACATGCGTGCATGTGTCATTGTGTGTGTGTGTGTGTTAAAAAAAATATATATAAACATGTATATATATATGTGCATTAAGTCTATGTATGTACACACACAATTTAAGTAATTATATAATTAAGCCTGACATTACCAAATGGTTTCTGGGCAATTAAATATGTCACAATTCATAATAATTATTTACTGAAGCATGTTAGTGCCATGATATATATATTTTTAAAAACCTAAATCCTAATTAGAATTTAAGATCTCCTCTTTAGTATATAGTATTTCCTAATGAGGAATTAGTATGTCCTAATTAGGACGTAAAACATCTCCTAATTGGGAATAGGAAGCAGGGGGAGGGGAGTGGGGGCAAGGGGGTATGTGCCCCCCACTTTTCAAATATTTTGCTTTATAATAGTGTAAAAGTGTGTAAATATAAAAGTGTGCCTCCCCCCACTTTTTTGGCACCTTCCTATGCCACTGGTAATACAAAGTATTGTGAACTTAGAGGCAATTAATTGCATCCCTCAATAAAAATTCCTAACCGGCCTTGGTGGCGCAGTGGTTAAGCCATCGAACTACAGGCTGGTAGGTACAGGGTTCACAGCCCAGTACCGGCTCCAACCCAGAGCGAGCTCTTATGGGTTCAATGGATAGGTGTAAGGCCACTACACCCTCTTCTCTCTCACTAACCACTAACCAACTGTCCTGGACAGACAGCCTAGATAGCTAAGGTGCATGCCCAGGACAGTGTGCTTGAACCTTAATTGGATATAAGCATGAAAGTAAGTTGAAATGAAATAAATGACAATTCCTTAATTGGTTCACAATCAAGATGTCTGACTGAATGGGTTCTACTAGCCTTGAAAGTGTGAAGATCACTAGTTTCCAGCATTCTGATTCTGATTCTAAAGTCACTACTATGTCAAGGTAGGGCACATGGCGAAATAATGTTTAAGTGTTTCTAAATCCTCTTCAGGATTCACATGCTGAAAACAACCCCTTTGGGCTACAGAGCAAAGAATTTCAGCCTGGCTCATTCCCTGATCAAACAAGACTCGTTCTGTCTCTTTCACGGCGGTCATTACTGGTCAATGTGCATAAGATAAGAAAGAGGATGGGGGAGTGGGGGGGTAACTGCCCCCCCCCCCCCCCCCCCCCCCCCAGGGCTGGACCAAATTCTCAAATTTGGACAAAAACGATAGAGATATTCGAGGAAAATGATTATGAGCTTGCCTGAAACCTTTTTACATGTATTTCCATAATTCTACTCACAATTTTAGTTGTAATCTATGTAAAATGCATAGCAATTCGTTTGCTACCCTATATAGCCATTTGGCATAATGCTAATAAGAACAAATGTTCTGGCATTTTTATTTAATTAGCAAAAAATTGGGAGCCTGTATGTATGCCTATAAGTGACGGATAATTAATGTGCAGCAGTCTACAGATGAAGATGTCGCCTCTAGGTAGCACCTTAAATTCATATTGGGTCACTTTTATGCCCCTACACAACTTGTATTGTATTTATATATAGAAAACAAGGTTTGTTGTCCTTAATGATACTTTATTAATAATATAATCCTGTCATTGCAATTTTTTCTCTCTGCTAATCAGCTTTGATAGAGATTTTATTCAGGATTAGCGTAAAATGTCATTGGTGTTATCTAGCACAACACTATACATAACATGTACTGTTAAAATATATAATAGAAGACATAACACTGAATAATGTAATACATACTGATGGCTGATTTACTCACTAAAGGATTCTTGTAAAAAAAAATCTATATTCAAAGGATGGTGGGCAATATAAGCTTGTCCTTGAATTTTATGTCATTGGTGTTACTATATATACTTATAAGAAAACAAAAGAAACTGAATGCTCTCTGGATGAAACATTCCACCAGTAGATATGGACCATCAAACCTATTTGTCAAAAGCAAGAGACATATGAAGAATAGTGAGTAGTTTTGTTTAAATGTCATGAATGTGTTGTTAAAATATAAAAGTAGGTTTATTCAGTCATTGGCGTTACTATCTTATTTATGTAATGGTTAATAATTTTAAGAAACTTTTTGTGTTATTATAGACATAGTATGTCTGCTACAACCTGTACTTTTTCAGTTTTCTTAACTGTTTCTTTAGAGAACATGAACTAATTATTTACTTATTTTGTCACTGGTGTTACCTGTCATTGGTGTTACTAGGTACTGAGTAACACCAATGCCCATTAGTAACACCAATGACAATGTGTTTTAATTAGATGCCCTTTTTCTCGCTTAGCATATATTTTTAGGATCATTTGAAACTTAAAGGGGCATGTGCAGCATCATACAATGTAGATGCATAATGGTACTTTGGGTAAAATAAATGTGTTGCTGGAATGTAAAGAGTATATCACCAACGTCCCTAACTGCGTTATGCTTCCAGCTCCGTTTGGTTTTTATCATGCATGGTTTGACCTATTAAGGTTGACAGTTAGTTTTCGCACCCTTGACAGTTGTTTTGGCTTCATACACATTAAATATAGCATATTTTATTGTAATTTCACTTGAAATCCATATTTCGTAAAAGGTACAATTTTTTAATCACAAGATTTTCTTCCCTACACATTCAGGTGCATTAGTAATGTTCAAAAAAAAATAAAAAAAATTCAATAGCAATTTTGCATTGTAATTTTTTCAGCATTCTTAAAAACATTTATGCAGTGTTTCTGCTAGAAAGAAATTTTTGGGTATGGCGCTATGGAATTCAGTGCAACCACAGTCAACAAGGGGTATGGGAGGCATCCCCCAGAATGAAAATGAGTTAAGTTTAGGGTTAGGGTTAAGAAAATCATACATTAATGATAAGAGTAATTAATTTTGTGAAAAAGTTAACTTGAAGATAATAAAATTTGGGTATGGCGCCATACCCGTTTTACCGTCTGACAGAAACCCTGTTATGGTTATTGTAAGGAGATGCAAATTCAAAATTAGCTATATTAATTATTATTACAACGCTTAACCACATTAAAATAAAAACTGGTCTACTAACCTTAACCCCTGTCAAATTTCTATAAGGCCATGAGAATGAAAGTTATAGATTTGCGTCCACCGCCCGCATGCCGTGAAAGGTACCGCTGAAAATTTTCATTATTTACAAAAAATTTCATTATTTGCACAAAAAAGGCACTTAATGATCGTGAAGGATCATGACTGTCTAGTGTTCGAGATTAATGGTATCCCGATATCCCGGGGATACCAGAATTTAATTCTGGATACCAGACTTCAAGAACCCAGTATCCCACCGGGATGTCACATAATACTAAATTCTCAGGTAGGATACCAGATTTTGAAATGTTATTATCCAACTGGGATACCGGCCAAAATTTTTAATCTCGAATACTGCTGCCTTGACCACATAGAGAAGCTGTACTGTGCTTGTGGATATGAGCCCTGCTGTATACAGTGTGGAGAATACCTCCATGGTGTCGAAGATGAAGCAGATACCTATCCTCAGTGGGAGGACTGCCTTGATCCACCAATCCAAAGGAGACACTGAATCATATAGGCCCTAGCTAGCTAGTTAGAGCTCAATTAAAATTAAATTAAATTTTTTCAATAGTTTATATTCCACCTTCAAACATGTCAAAGACCTCATCTGGACTTAAATCTGCTATGGAAATAATCGATCAATAAAAATAATGAATAATGAATAATGAAAAAAAGCCTCATGTGTTTTTAACATTGTTCGGACGCAAATCTATAACTTTCATTCTATTGGCCTAAGCAGACAACGTTGTTTACAGGTCGGCATTTGATTTATTTTTCATAATTCTGGACAAAATATTAATTTTAAGTTTTAAAAGATGAAAGAAATAAAAAGTACCTTTTGTCAAATATATCATATACAAAAATTACTGTTGGATATGTTTTATTTATTGTGTACGAACCCAAAACAAGGGTGCGAAAAGTGACTGTCGTCGACCAAACATCCGATTTGCTGTCGTCTGCTTGTTCATTTGTGAGGTCTTTCTTCACAGGTCGTGAAAACTGTTATTAACAATAAAGTTCAAACAAGTAGGCCTATCTAAATACAAACTTTTACAAACTCCTAAAACTATTAAATTTACTATTTTGTTTATTCCTTAAAATTACCGATATCGGGTCCACTTAACATGCAAAAGTTGACTTCTAATGGAGGAAGATGAATAGCCCTTGTCAGAAATACACCGGTAGTGACGACACGCCAGGCATCGCTGTACTCTATATTTAGCAACAATTTAGAAAGTTGGAAAGGCGGGCAAACATTACGCTGATCGCACATGTACATAGTCTGGGCGTAGATGGGGCTGGGGGTGTCACCTTGAATGGGAAATTTATACGAATGGTATATTTGTGTAGCTGAACATCTCTAGATAAAGGGAGCGCTTCTTGATAGCTCTAACTCGTGGGCAAAATTGTGTTTTAACCTGTTTTATTAAGGTACCCATAAGTTCGTCCTGTCCTATAAAGATGATTTTTGTAAATAATTTCAGTTCGGTTAGACGTAAGTAAAACAGTAAATGTGTTTTGGAAATAACAAAAATATACTATTTGTGTATGCAATTTTGAAAACAATCGGTTCAGAAATAAATAACTTGTAGTAAATTCCATAGTATGAAAAAGGGCGTTCCCGGTGTGAACTATCGCCGTGGCCGGTTTAACGTTGCCACAACGTTGGCAAATGGTTGGTTCGGGCCGATCTCGCCCCACCTTACGACCGCGTGAGAAAACTCTGACCTTCACCTTCAGCAGCCAGTCATTTTTCTTTCAACAGAAAATATTCCAGCATTAATTTCGGGAATTAACCAAACACGTAAGTAGGCCTAGGCCGTCACATTTTGGTTTTAACTGGGGAATGCTTATCTAGCAGTTCAGTTAGAATTAAGTACAGTTTACTCGATGCATTAGTAATCCAGATAATGCATTGAGTAAACTGTAGGCCTACTCAGTTCTAACTGAACTGCTAGATAAGCATGCCCCAGTTAAAACCAAAAGGGTTAAACGAATGTACCAACCTGAATGGTATTCTGAAGAAATTAAACAAGCTTGGCAAAAGAGGGACAAGTACTATGGGTGTAAAAACTGGGAACTGTATACATGTAACATGTACAGTCTGGAGAAACAAGAAAACAACTCTTATTGACAAAGCTAAAAGGATTTCTTTAATAATGCAGTTTCTGACAGTAAAAATCCTGGTTATCTCTGGAAACACCTAAAAAGCATTACACCATGTGTCAACAGACATCCAGTACCAATAAAGTTGATATATAACAATAAAACTACCACAGACCCATTGAAATATTAGAAGATCTAAATCAACATTTTGTAAATATATCAAAATCATTCCCCAACACAAATTCAAATACACTAGTATTTGATACTCTTGAGAAACTAGTCCGGCAGAGATTATCTACATAGTTCCTTTAGCCTGCAATATATTACAGATATTCAGGTAATTGATATTATCAATAAGATGGACTCCAATAAATCAACAGGTGTTGATGGTCTTGGTCCTAAATTACTAAAACTATGTAAGGAATATATAGCCCCCTCAGTAGCATACATTATTAATATGAGTATTGATACATGTACCTTTCCACAGAAGCTGAAGACAGCAAGAGTAATGCCATGTCACAAAGGTAGATGTAAAGAAGACCCTAATAATTACATACCTATATCTATTTTACCCACAATTTCTAAAACATTTGAAAAACATGTCCCAAAACAATTAAAAGATTATCTTTACAAATATGAACTACTACACAAATGCTCAGTCAGGATTTAGAGACAAACACTCATGTCAGACAGCACTAACATCTCTAATAGACCAACTAGATAAAGGAAACATGATTGGTTCTGTATTTTTAGATTCGAGCAAAGCATTTGACTTGGTGGATCATCAAATCTTGCTGCAAAAACTTCAGGTATATTGACTGTCACCGAATACAGTTGAATGGTTTAAGTTGTACTTAAACAACAGAAAACAGCTTATACAAATTAACAATATTAGCTCCAAAGAATTGGGTATAGTATCTGGCTCTATTCTTGGGCCTATTTTATTTCTTATGTTTATAAGTGATCTTCCATTATCTACCAAAAATGTCAGTGTAGATATGTATGCAGATGACACGACATTACACACATCTGGCAGACATTTGTCTGTAATAGAGACTACGTTACAAACAAACTTAGATGCTGTAAACTCTTGGGGCCTCAATAATAATATGTCTATAAACCCATCTAAAACTACATGTATGTTAATTGGTACACAGCAAAAATTGGGGCCAAACTGGTCAGTTGCAACTAAATATCAATAATAACCCTATATCATCAGCTCATTGCCAAAAACATTTAGGACTGTGTTTCAAGATCAAAATCTTAGCTGGAACACACAAGTTGATCACATTTGTTCACAAGTTTCATCTAAACTGGCTCTTTTGCGATGAATTAGCAAATTATTCACCCCAGAATCAAAATCTCTATTCTGTAATGCATATATTCTTGGGCATGATTGGTTCTGTATTTTTAGATTCGAGCAAAGCATTTGACTTGGTGGATCATCAAATCTTGCTGCAAAAACTTCAGGTATATCAACTGTCACCGAATACAGTTGAATGGTTTAAGTTATACTTAAACAACAGAAAACAGCTTATACAAATTAACAATATTAGCTCCAAAGAATTGGGCTCTATCTGGCTCTATTCTTGGGCCTATTTTATTTCTTATGTTTATAAGTGATATTCCATTATCTACCCAAAATGTCAGTGTAGATACATGTATGTATGCAGATGACACGACATTACACACATCTGGCAGACATTTGTCTGTAAAAGAGACTACGTTACAAACAAACTTAGATGCTGTAAACTCTTGGTGCATTAATAATAATATGTCTATAAACCCATCTAAAACTACATGTATGTTAATTGGTACACAGCAAACATTGGGCCAAACTGGTCAGTTGTAACTAAATATCAATAATAACCCTATCATCTGCTCATTGACAAAAACATTTAGGACTGTGTTTCAAGATCAAAATCTTAGCTGGAACACACAAGTTGATCACATTTGTTCACAAGTTTCATCGAAACTGGCTCTTTTGCGATGAATTAGCAAATTATTCACCCCAGAATCAAAATCTCTATTCTGTAATGCATATATTCTTCCAATATTTGATTATGGGTCAGTAACATGGGGTCGCTGCAATAAAACATACGTTGACAGATTAATAAAGCTACAAAAAAAAGAGCGTCTTGATAAACCACTGCTAACTCCTTCAGCAGATCTCTTTAAGGAATTACAGTGGTTGCTTTTTTATTATAGGTGCACATACCATACGGGTACATTAGTATATATATAATACGTTGAACAATCTGACACCTGCATATATAAGTGATTCCCTTACGGAAATAACTTATACTTTACATATACGCCACTTATAAGTGGCCTATAAGTTACCCATATATTGGTATAAGTGAAGTATCAGTGTGTATAAGTATAAGTGAAAAGAATGGTTAACTGATACATCACTGATACTCCACATATATTTCACCTATAAGTGGTTTATCAGTGGTATAAGTAAACTGGAATTAAGACATTTTTTGTTTGTTTCTATAAGTGAAATATAAGTGAACAATTAGTTTGGAGATAGTCTTTTTGCAAAGGAAATGATGTGTTCCAAATGAACAGGGAAAAAACTAAGTCCAAAACATTTTCATGGTTATTTTTAAAAAATTCATAACTTCTCACAGGATTTATCAAATTCATTGGGAACAGTGGCTAAACAACCAAACATACATGTAACAGAATTTGATACTATTTCCAGTAATAATAATTTTTTATATTAATATTAATACACATGATGCTATATGATTATAATTATCCCATGCTACCTCCTCACTTAAATAGACCCTCCAGACTCACCACCTGTCACAATAAATATCTGTAAAATTGTAGTGGCAGAGCAGAGGGTGTGTGTGTGTGTGTGTGTGTGTGTGTGGAGGTGAGCCCCATTTCAGTGTGTTTATTACAGCATGGATTTATTTTATCTATTAATGGTAATTTGTATTTACATATAAAAAAGTTAATTAACTAAAAAAAATTAAAAATACAAAACCCACAAGAAAAACAAAGACAACAACAATGACATCAGTAATTGAGATAGAACAAGAGATTATTATGAGAGGTGCAAAATCTTGAGATTAATAGCCTTGCCATCTTAGGCAGTATGGTGCAACTTCAAAAGGACTTAATTCAGACACCACTGTGTGGGTCTCCAGCCAGTAGGAGGAAACCCAAAGAAGAAAACCAAAATGGCGGCACCTGGACATTTTCTTTGGTCTCACTACACAGATCACTTCCGGGTGAGAGTTCATCATCTCGGTCCACTATAGTTCCTAATTGTGACACATGTTATAGTTCACATATTCACTTCTAGGAAATGGTGAAGAATTAAAACAATATGTATGTTTAATGGTCAGCCTTCTGGCAGTATTTTGCCCGTGTTATTTTGTAATATTGTGCATCAACCTTTTGGGACATGGGTATATAGCGCAAGTGACAGCCGGAGTGAATCGGTTAATGAACCACCTGTTCGGACCGGTACTACAGCCAGATGCAGTCATATAGCAAAAAACTGAGACGGAAATGTTCTCAATTTTGGAGTGAAAATAGATGCTTATATAATGTATGTTCGCAATGGTGTATGTTGTTTGTGCCAACGAGAACCCGTTCTATGGGCAATCTTCACTTGAAGTTGGGCAGTTTAACATGGGTTTCAATGGCAGATGACATCTGTGTAGTGAGACCATAATGTAAAACATGAAATTACTGTTTATCCCCAAAAATATAAGTTTAGCAAGCCAAAATGAAAATGTACTAGTGTAGCATCCTTATAAAAGGTAATTACATCGATGTGGATTTGAGCCAAGCGTATGGGGGCCCTATTTGGGTAAATATTGCAAACGTCAATTTTATTTATTTTTATCTTCTTTTTTTTTTTTTTTTTTTTTTTTTTAGGGGTGTGTGTCAAAATGTATATTCTAGTGTTCTTACATGTAATAAATAAATTGATCTGAGTGTCTAACACTGAGTTTCTCATTGTAAAAGGTCAAAATTCAAGGTCACAAGGTCAATATCTAAATTCACCCTAATTTCTGTGATTTTGTGCATAATGAATTTTTTCGAATGTACAGTCATAGTGACAAACAGTTTTGATGGTATTGTGAATATATAACATAGTATTCTACTATGAAAGTAGAATTTGTATCTGCCATTAATAATATGTGGATCTTCATGCTGAAATATACAGAAAAAAACAGGATTTCAACACTTCATTATGAAACAATTGTTGCCCATAGCAACAATTGATGGAAACTAATATTTTTAATGAACTAATTAGATAATTAGCTTCTTTGTATATTCCCCATATCAGAACTACCAACAAGGTCATACATAACCATATAGTGGCTGCTTGTTTGATGGCCATCTATTGTGTGGATGACCAAGGAGTAACAATGTGATATGAAGTTTTATTGGATGGTATGGTGCATCTATCTTTTGGTGTATTGGTTTGAGTTCATAAGTTACATGGCTCTAGTATAGCTTTTCATGGTGTAAATGACCCAAATTATCAAATTGACTTCAAACCAAGTTTGACAAAATCGGTCACTAGACTTTAAGGTCTCACTACACAGATCACTTCCGGGTGAGAGTTCATCATCACGGTCCACTATAGTTCCTAATTGTGACACATGTTATAGTTCACATATTCACTTCTAGGAAATGGTGAAGAATTAAAACAATATGTATGTTTAATGGTAAGCCTTCTGGCTGTATTTTGCCCGTGTTATTTTGTAATATTGTGCATCAACCTTTTGGGACATGGGTATATAGCGCAAGTGACAGCCGGAGTGAATCCTTTGTTTGATAAATTCTCTTTATTTATGTTAATGCATGTGCATAAACATTTCATTTAGTGAATACAACTATACTAAAAGTTCAAACTAGTGCTGATTATAGTTATTTTGTCACACAAAGGTTTGGTGGTGTTGTTTACATTTAAATATTATAAGTAATTAGTAGTAATTAATTAAAGTATACTTGTGGTTTCCTTCTGTTACCAACAAACATGATTTTTCTTTCTTTTTTTATGTCCAGGCAAATTTTAAAGTTTTTAAATCCATATGATCAATTAATAGCTTGGAAGTATTAATAAGTTATAATTTTTAATTATATAATTTTTATCATTGTGTCCTTTTTACCATTTCCGGTAATGGAGGAACATTTGTGCAATTGTACATTAAAACAGTTTATGTGATAAAACCAACTTGAAAAGGATCATTCATATATATATATATATATATATATATATATAATGTATTTTGATTAAATGAGCTAAAATAATTTATGTAATGTTCAACTTCTGCAATTCACAAACACTGGAAGTCTTCAGATATCACCTTACAAAGGGATTACATAGCTCCACTATTGGGGCAATAAAATGTCTATAGGAGAATGGGAGTTATCACCTGATCACTTTGTACCTGTCTTATAAAAAGGATGTGTATCTCTACTTCTGGCAGACTGGGAGTAATTAATTTACTTCACACAGTGCTAATTAAAAGTCCATGGGAAATGGGGGGCAGTTGTAATGACTGACATTTTAAACAGTAACATGAAAAATATTTGTTAGCTTTTGTTTGCTTAATACACATATTATTTTTTATAAGCCCAATCATTGCATGTTAATATCATTTACAGTAAGCTTTGCTAAAGTCAAAATACCTATTGTTTGTTCAGAAAAATAAAGATGCTACAGAGAACACCAAAAGAAAAACCTAGTGTCATCATATTTTTTTACAAAATGCACAATTAAAATGGATGTTTTCATTTATTCACCAGTTATCTCCAGATACATACATGTTGTAATGGTTCATGTACTGAACAAATCAGTCTGACTGATGTTTTATTAAAGTTGATCATCCAGCTTTAATATCCTCAACATGCACATACAAATACATAAAACTTTACCATTTGGATTATGGAAACATATATAATCAGTTGAATCAGAGAAATTCATAAACAGTTATTTGCATGATTCTTTCTAGTAGTTTCCAAAACTTAAAAGATTAAAAATATATATGTATATACATGTATGTATTTTATTTTCTGGTTTCTTCTTAATTAAAATTAAAGTTCAACATTGAATATTTCAAAGTCTGTTTTAATACAAAAAATAACGTTTATCCTAGATATTTGATTGAATATTTTTTTAAACAATTATTTTTAGAAGTAAAATTGAAAATGTAACCGAATGTTTGTTTTTTCCTGAAGTTTTGATTCCCCACATCTGAAACTTGGTAGGCTATGATTCTCTAACTTAGTCTTTAAAAACTAATAGAAAAAACTAAATGTTTACATTAAACAATGACTAATTACACTGTACATGTACATAGCAGATCTATCCAGACTATATAAAATATTTTTTTCTTTTAAATTATTTTGCAGAATCCCATCTGAATGTTGGATGACATATATCAAGATGGCACTGAACAGGACATAACTGAAGAAAAGGGATGTGAGAGAATCCAATCTAACATTTAAACTTATAAATATACATTTATATTATTTATCAAATATTTCTTTGCATATACTGTTCAGATATATTAGTGGGTCACTTCAGGAAGAATGAAACACCACTTTGTTAAGACTATTGTGCTTCAATTTTTATGTCTTGCTGACAGTTTACAGATAGGGTGTGGAAGTGCTATCATACATTCCCACGGTTACATTCGATAAAACGCAGCTACTGTACAATAAAGTTCCAAAATGTGAATATTCGCAAAAACGCAGCCACGTGCAAACCATGTCACCACTGCACGTGCGTTGTCTGCACGTGCAACATGAACACCGACAGTATAAAAGTGCAGGGTGTTCGCTTGCCTGGCCTCTGTATCTGGCCGACAGTTGACAATCCAGGACATGCCACGTCTCAGTGAACTGCAGAGAAACAATGCCATCGGCCGACTAGACGCAGGCAAATCCAGAACGGCCGTTGCCAGGGCATTCCATGTGTCCCCAAGCACCAGCTCCAGACTGTGGGACCGTTACCAGCAACATGGATCAACACGTGACCTCCCTAGATCCGGTCGACCACGGTTCACTACCCCCGGGCAGGACCGCTACATCCGGGTACGCCACCTTCGGGAACGATTGACTACTGCCACCTCCACAGCCGCAGCAATACCAGGTTTGCGCAGGATATCCGACCAGACCGTACGGAACCGCCTACGTGAGGTAGGAATTCGTGCCAGACGTCCAGTTCGAGGTGTCATCTTAACACCACAACACCGTCGACTCCGACTGCAGTGGTGCCAGATTCATCGACAATGGCCTCGACTGCGATGGAGACAGGTGTGGTTCAGTGACGAGTCCCGATTTCTGCTCCGACGTCATGATGGAAGATGTCGCGTGTATAGGCGTCGTGGTGAACGTTATGCGGCATACTGCGTGCAGGAAGTGGACAGATTCGGCGGGGGTAGTGTCATGGTGTGGGCAGCCATCTCACACACTGGCAGAACTGACCTGGTCCACGTGCAGGGCAACCTGAATGCACAGGGCTACATTGACCAGATTCTCCGGCCACACATCGTTCCAGTTATGGCCAACGCCAACGCAGTGTTCCAACATGACAACGCCAGGCCTCACACAGCACGTCTCACAACGGCTTTCCTACAGAACAACAACATTAATGTCCTTCCTTGGCCATTGATATCACCGGATTTGAACCCAATTGAGCATCTATGGGACGAGTTGGACCGACGCCTCCGACAGCGACAACCACAGCCCCAGACCCTGCCCGAGCTGGCAGTAGCCTTGCAGGCCGAGTGGGCCACCATCCCCCGGGACGTCATCCGTACTCTGGTTGCTTCAATGGGCAGGCGGTGCCAGGCAGTTGTCAACACACGCGGAGGCCACACCCGGTATCGACTCCAGATGACCTTGACCTTGGTGGTGTGTCCTATCACTTACTCACAATGGACTAGAGTGAATTGTGAACAATCCTGCAACATTTGGTAATTATCGGACTCACCATTCAATAATTAAATCAATTCTCCAAATGTTACGACAATGTGGTTTTGTGTTTCTTCTTTTGAAGAGTATATTTCACTTATACTTCACTTATACAGCATTTTTTGTAAAATATCAGTGAATGACTTATACTTCACTTGTACAGCAATGTTTGTAAATATCTGTGAATCACTCGTACTTCACTTATATTTCACTTATACTTCACTATACAGCATTTTTTGTAAAATATCAGTGAACGACTTATACTTCACTTGTACAGCAATGTTTGTAAATATCTGTGAATCACTCATACTTCACTTATACTTCACTATACGGCATTTACTGTAAAACATCAGTGAATCACTTATACTTCACTCATACAGCAATGTTTGTAAATATCAGTGAATCACTTATACTTCACCTATACTTCACTTATACAGCAGTTTCTGTTAAATATCAATGCATCACTTATACTTCACTCATACAGCAATGTTTGTAAATATCAGTGAATCACTTATACTTCACCTATACTTCACTTATAAGTCACTTATATATATCTAACACTTCTGTTAAATATAAGCGAATGACTTACACTTCACTTATATATATGGTTAACACTTCACTTATACGTCACATATACTTTGTATAAGTGATACCTCATTTGCATACAAAATCCTAATCATTTACTTATAAGTCACTTATACTTCAAAAGTATTAACGACTTATACTTCACTTATGAGTAAAAAATATAAGTCATTTCGGTAAGGGTTAGTTCATACCATTATCAGGCTCAAATAAATATAACCTGAGATCAGCAACACATAATAATCTTGTATTGCCAAGACCCAACACTGAATTGTATAAACACTTATTCCGGTGTTGAAATATGGAATACAATCCCAGATTCTATTTAAAAAAGTGTATCCTTACCTTCATTTAAAAGACAATATAAAAAATTCATAACAACACTGGCTCTTGATGTTTAGTAAAAACAAATTTGCATTAATTATGTATGCATCATGGGTATTTACCTTTCGATGCATTTAATGAAGAATAATTATGTTGTGTTTTGTTATTACATTGTTTATTTCATTATATGTTGAGTAATAATGTTTAATACTTAATAGACAGAAGGCCACAAGGGAGATTAGTGTACGACTATTTGTGTAACCTTTAAATAAAGATTATTATTGTTGTTATTGTTATTATTATTATTATTATAAATGAAAGTTTTGTTGACTTAATTTGTACAAAAACGATAACAAGATGATTTAGAAAAGATGAAGAAATAATAATGATATATTTTAAAAATTAATTAAAACGGGAAAAAAAAAATGTACGAAACATATATGCATATATACATGTACACCTTTTTGCAAAATAAGAGCATCTGCTTAAAATAATGGCAAATAGCACTTTTAGTCCAGTAAAAATATGACTGAACAGAAGGTTTTTTGTTATATATTTATTAGATGACCCCACTGAACATTATATCCAAAATCTACTCAAATCTGAACCGGGAAAGGTGCTGATTAGCATAATCCAATATGGCCGACAACACAAACTTTGAAGCTGTATATCTACTAAATGGTTGATTTTTACCTCATAAATCTATTATAAATAGGTAGAAATATGATACCAAATAATGAAAACATCTTATTAAAATATAGTGTATCGCACCTTAACAAGTATGCCTTTCTTTTCCTACTATCCGCTGATTAAGTGTATCGACACATTCCTTTCTTTTTATAGCCTACTTAATAATTTTTGGTTTCAGAGCAATGGGCTAGGGTGTCACAGTCACACACATTCCTTTCTTCCCCTTAACACACATGACTTCTCCTTTTTGAAAAATATAGTCTGCTAAAAACATCCTGGTTTTGTTTAAACAGTATTATATTTCGTATTCACAGACTTTCAGCTCGGCACCGCTGTGTGACATTTTTTACTACCATAAAATGCCACTAGGCCTACAATGGCGTAGCCAGCATGAGACAGACGAGGTGCTTGTCTCGTCTGGAATTTCCCCCGTTTTATTTTATTTTTCCCATGACACGGATATTTATTTTACAGGTCTGGGTTTTCCTCGGCGTTTTTTCTCTCTGACTATGCCCCAGGCCTACCTACTGTTTGTTATGTTTTTAAATATTACATATCGTTTTAGTATAGATTCATCAAATACACGTACCAATACTTATTTTACATATCGTTTTAGTATAGATTCATCAAATACACGTACCAATACTTATTTTACATATCGTTTTAGTATAGATTCATCAAATACACGTACCAATACTTATTTTATAGTGATACACATGTAATATTGATTACTGCTTTTGCCAGCTTCGTTTAGTAATATATTCGTCAAATTAAGCTTTAATTTGCATTTGGAAATTTTGCGAACATCTTAAATGCTGAGATAAAGCGCATAATATCAGTGTCTTATGTATCGGTCATGAATACTGGTCCATCAAAGTATATAGATGGGCTAGAGATACCTTGATTCAATCCATTATCTAATACATAAAAAAAACAAATAACAGGTAAAATTATTTATTCCATCTCGTGGTGTATATATTTACATTTAATATTATTAGGCTCTCAAATAATCACTAAGATATATACCCACATAACAGGTAAAATTATCTACATAATAATCACTAAGATATATACCCACATAACAGGTAAAATTATCTACATAATAATCACTAAGATATATACCCACATAACAGGTAAAATTATCTATATAATAAAAAGTTATATATATATAATTTGTTTTAAAGCCGCTGATCCTAGTATCAGAGGTGTACACATGTACGTATCATTTGTTTGATATAAAATTAATATTTAGCTGCTACAAATATCAGAGGTATACGTACCATTTGTTTGATATAAAATTAATATTTACCTGCTACAAATATCAGAGGTATACGTACCATTTGTTTGATATAAAATTAATATTTACCTGCTACAAATATCAGAGGTATACGTACCATTTGTTTGATATAAAATTAATATTTACCTGCTACAAATATCAGGGTGACCAGAAACACGTTGGATTTGCCACAAATAGTAAGGATTGTTTAAGTTCATTGTAAAAAAAAAAAGGTAAACAGTTTTTAAAAAATAGAAAAAAAAGTAGAAAGAAATTTCACTTCCTAAAAACTAGGGTCTGCGTCTTTAATAATAATATTTCAAAATATGGTGACATAAAACGTCGCCAGGTTTCCCTCACAATAAACAACAAATATATATATATAACAATAATTTCACATTTAAATCTATAATTAGTTACCTTCACCTGTCTCCAGGTTACCCCTATGTGTACGCGGTGGTAGAAGTATAATATACATCTCATCTCAAATTATGTTGGGGTCGGGTATAAGATAGGTGTGTGGGTGGGGAAATTCTCATTTAAATAAATAGTATATATATGCTTGAGAATGTGCGTGTTTATAAGAAAGCCCAGTGTGTATGTTAAAGTTTTTTTTGTTTAGTGACACCACTAGAGCACATTGATTTAGTAAGCATCGGCTATTGGATGTCAAACATTTGGTAATTTTGACATATAGTCTTAGAGAGAAAACCCACTATATTTTCCAATTAGTAGCAAGAAATCTTTTATATGCACCATCCCATAGCCTTTAATATACCAGTCATGAAGCAGTGGCTGGAACAAAAAATATCCCAATGAGTCCACAGACGGGGATCAATCCTAGACCAACCGTGCATCAGGTGAATGCTTTACCACTGGGCTACAATCCACCACATACCTGGTATGTATGCACGTGATTGTGTTGTAAACAGTAAGTTTGTTATGGTGTAGTGGGATTAAAAGTACTGGACTTGATGTTGCATCTTTTAGGAAGCATTTCTTCCACATCAACAAGTGTAGTGTATAACAAATTGTAAGAATCACTTAAATTCGCCAGTCATTGGCATAGCCGGGTGTGGGTGTGTGTTTGTGTGTGTGCAATTAGTAATTTTTCTCTAAAATACTTGGAATTCTTTGCTTGAAATATTATTTTATGTAATAAAAATAAGTCTTCTTAAAAACAATAAAGTACACAACCTTGTCATATTTGCCCCAGAACACTATTCAGACAGTGTGGTCACACCCATCCACACACCAAATGTAAAATCCACCGCTGGGGCTCACAGTCAACAAGTATTAAATATAAGGCTCATATAGACTGGATGTGGTGCATGCGTGCGGTTTGACTAAAACAAAATATTGAAATACATTAGTTTTAATGAGAGCGTGTAGACTGGATGCGTTCAGTGTGTGCATCTGCAAAACGCATGCTGCCAGTCGCAATGAAACAAACTGTATAATATATTTTCTTACACACCCGTTGTGAGATGACCATGCATTATTTTTGATAACACATAGTTTACACACGTACATGTGTTAACAATTTCAAGACATATTACTGTCTGCTCCTAGGTGATGATCAGGTCACTAATACCATATGTCCAATGAAAAATTACATGATGGAAATCAATCAGACTGTGACGTATAGTTAACCTGACAATCATGGGTCTGTGACACATAAGTTAGCTATAAGTGCAACAGCTATAAATAACTTTTAGTCGAAAAAGATGTTAAAAACATGGTTTTTGACAATATGTAAAAAATAGAATAATACATTTGTGTGCGTTAGATACCATTTATCTTGCAACTCATTTACAAACATATCAAACTTGCTTTTGCTCGTTAAGATACATTTTAAAACAACTTGTTGTGAAATAAATGGTATCTAATGGCCACTCGTGTATTATTTTCTATGTATATAAGCCCAAAACACAAGCCGCTGACACATCAGACATAACAGTTGAACGCCGCATCCAGTCTACAAGAACCTATATGTGTGGATATGTACATGTGAATGCCCTGCCCTATTTGGCCAACACTCCAAATACAGATCTATATTCAGTGTTATTGGCAATATTTTGCCAATCTTTAAACTTTTAAATGTACTTCATACTCAAATTAATTTGAACAATCTATAAAATATATTTGAAATTCTTTGCATGAAATATTATTATAATATATAATTAAAAAAATAAGTCTGTTTACAAAGCACAAAGTACAAGTCTCAACATGTCATCAGCTAAATGCACAAACATGAGCCATTCAGACGTCCATTTGTTAATGGAAGCTGTAGAAAGTCTGTTATAGCAACATATAAAGTGGCAGTCCTCCCTATTTTTTGAGAACAAAACAAGTCTATGTAAATATATAGAGGATTCGTCACGAGTGTTTTTTAGTATGGAAAATATCAACCAAGTCTATGTTAATCGGTATTTGTCGAGCCTCTGCCGAGACAAATACCGATTGACTAGACAAGGTTGATATTTTGCATATTAAAACACATGAGTAGCGAATCCTATTTATCCTATAACACTTCTAAAATAACATTTTAATTTAATGTTTAGTAAATCACATTATCACATGGGGTTATGACGGATATCATGGTTAAGTTATAGGATATATATATATATATATATATAACAAATTACCATCAAAGTAAAGTTTGTTTTGTTTAATGACACCACTGGAGCACATTGATATATTAATCATCGGCAACTGGATGTCAAACATTTGATAATTTTAACATAGTCTTAGAGAGGAAAGCCACTCCATTTTTTTTTTCATTAGTAGCAATTATGGGATCTTTAAATATGCATAATCCCACAGACATGATAGCTCATACTACAGCCTTTGATATACCCGTCGTGGTGCACTTCCTGGAACGGGAAATAGCCCAATGGGCCCAACGATGGGGATCGATCCCAAACTGACTGCAAATCAGGCGGACACTTTACAACTGGCTACTTCCCGCCCCCAAATTACCATCAAATTATATAGATTAAATCTCATTTTTAACACAGTGGTTAAGACAAAATGCTAGAACAGCCAACGTATGTGTCTTGACTTGAATTGTCACTGAAGTAATCGATAATACAGCACACGGAGACTAAAGGTAGAATTTTGTGTGCCTTACTTTGGCTGTTCCATCAGTTCATACCTGAATTGAAAAAGATTTAACAATGCAACTTGATGGTTATATGTAAAGAAACTTTTTTATTTACATTGAATTCTTTAAAAAAGGCCCCACATTATTTGAGTTGGTATAGGTTTAAAACTTACTGGTAATATGTTTTTATATGAATTTTAACTTCATTCGTTATAAAGTTACATGCCAATTGATCAGTAGTTCCCTTTTGACGCAAACAGACTGTACAGATGGTGAATTTTGGAACCATATATCGGAATCTAGTTTACCTCTATGTAGGCAAAGTAAAAGACAGTTAGACATTGCTGCATAACCTCTTGAAATCAGTCTTTGGCAGGGATATGATACTGAATATGCTAATGTCAGACTTCTATTAAAAACTTTCAAATTTTATATCTTTATGGTGTATTAGCGTTGAGTAAATTAACATATGAATTATGATTGTCAATTTTCTAGGAAACAAAACCCATTCCTTATTGAGGGTAAAATATCTTCAATTCCTACATTTTAAAATAGCACTATTAATGATAACATAAGACCTGCATCAAGTAATAATAGGTCATATTTGAACAAATAGAACAAAACAAACATATATATATCACACTTTGGCACATGCATGCACACACAAACACATTTCTTAAAGGGCCTATCCCGAGAATGTAACCAGTATAACTTTTTTCATTATTAAAATTACAATATACATGCATATATCCAGAATACCCTGCTTATATATAAACCCTGAATACTCTATATATATATATATAAGCATTTGTAATGTTTTGTAGTAGAGCAATATGGACGTTTGCCCCAAATACTACTATAGGCCTACATATCATTTATTTTCAACCGATTGCCAAAAATGTGAAATTAAAGGTTCAAAAGACCTTTTATATATATATATATATATATATATATATAGTTTTTATTAATGCTTAATATTTCAACTTTTTATAGGCTTTGTTATCCAGATGTTTAACACAATCTAGACCATCTCTTTAATGTATTTTCAGTTAGATTGCACATTATAAGAATATTATATTCATAACATAACCTTAATTGGATATAAGCACGAAAATAACAATTTAATAAAACATTGATCATTGGGGTAATCGTAAACTAGGCACAAAAACAAACCGTAAGTTCACGAGACTAAAATATATAAATATAAATTTCTTAAATGTAATATACATTTCGATATGATTAATCTCCAACCAAAACTATTTACACATGCACAAATACCGGTACAGACAAACAGAAATAAAAACTTGATGGAGCGGGTGGTGGTAGTGTGGAGATGTTCAAAGTACTGGAGCCACTTTCACAAAACATTGTGGGCTGAACTTACAAAGCCTGTTTTAGACATACACACATGTAACTACATATATTTAGAATGCTTAAACACCTGTGCATATTTTTAAATAAATGGGAACTTTTGTGGCATTTGTGGTTAGGTTTGATTTGCTAAAATTCTATTTATACATTAAAATAACTTGCCGATATAAAATCTTGCATAAAGGTGTGTTTTGAAACACAATTCTTACACACACGTTGGTGAGAACATCATTCGTTATTCTTGACAACACATACTTCTTTACACAGCTATGTGTGTTAACAATTTCAAGACATACGACTGGCTGCTCCTAGGTGATGCCATATATCAAGTGAAAAAACAACACGATCGAAATCGATTAGACTGTGATGTACAGTTAACCTGGCAATCATTTGACTGTGATGCATAAGTACAAGGGCTGTAAATAACTTTTAGTAAAAAAAGATGCTAAAAGTTGCTTAAAACCTGATTTTGTAAGGATATGTAAGAAATAGAATAATACATTCATGTCCATTAGATACCATTTATCTTACAACTTTTGCTCGTTTGATACATTTTAAAACAACTCGTGAAATAAATGGTATCTAACGGCCACTCATGTATTATTCTCTATTTAACACCTAATCATGTATTTTACTCAGTAGAATGCTTACCGTACCTGAAGTGCTTGGATAGACCCACTCAATCTTTTCCTGTTCCAATCAGATGTAATGAAGTTTATACCAGTCGGATGTGTACAACTCTCCAACATCCCAAGTTGTAACTGCATGCAATATCAATTGAAATGGAAGATATGGCCCATACAAGGAGTTCCTTCAGTGCACAGTAATCTATGAAAAATAGGTTGCAGTGTCCTATTTATAGTATGTAACACTCTGACATCCAAGTTGTACTTGTATCACTATGCAATCTTAGATTGTCCTAAATCAATTAGAATGGGAGATTTCCATGTGCAGTAATCTGTGAAAGGTAAGTTCTGGTACATGATACACCACCAGCTAAATTGTACAAGGTTTGATGATCCTATATGAATTAATAAGATATGCCCAGGACAAGAAAGGTTAATGGACATATGGATGAAGAGACAACAGACAATAGTATGACCCAAGCACCTCATGCAAGCATTATACAAACAGCTAAATCCCGCTCGATTCCAGAGTCTTGAATACCATGACGACTGTCGGTGGACATCAATATGCACAGTGTTAGGCGGCAGTTTCAAAGGCACTCTCTTAAGTTTGCAGCCATTATAAAACATTTCCAACTAAAATAGCATTTTTGGTGACTAAAATTACATATTAAATACATTTTCTTGCTTAGAATGCCAGTCACAGTGTCTGCATATATAATGTGTTTACAGTTGTGTGCTAATATTTGCAGAAGTCATTGTTAATTTTACTTCATAATATATATTTTTCCTACGTACAAAATTATTGGAAGGTGAAGTCTGGTTTGAGTTGCTACAAACATTAGGAAGACAACAAAAACCTTATTTATACAAATACTGATAGCCTAAACAAGAAAATACCTTAAATATATAGAGGCTATTCCATGAAATGGTTTATTTATTACATTTTTCCTAATTTTTGACAATATCTTTTGCTTTTTGGTAATATCTTTTGCTTATCCTATCGAAAACACGTAATGCACGAAAATTTACTTGACCATAGACTTTTAAAAAGAAACTTAAATTAAAATTATCTTTATTAACATTTATTTAATAATACTGCTGTGCAAACATACCTGACAAAGCGATCCTCCAAAACCTCCCACAAAAACAAAACGAATCGAATGCCGTTAAATTCTTACATGTACATTCAATGACACTACATTGTTTCATCAATATTTAGCTTCGTATTCAATTCATGTAAGATATTTTATCGTAATTGCATTGGTAATCATCAGATTTAAATACGAAGAAATGAGACAAAGGGAGATAATTTAATCATGCACTTTTACAAAAAAGTAAATACGATTTCTATATTTTCACTGTAGCTAAAATAGTGAAAATACGACTTTTCACCAGATATCACTTTTATGGTTTCCGTAGATCTATATATTTCATTGCTATGTATATAATAAGTAAGTTTAGTCATAAAAAAGGATCTGTTAGTCATAAACATCCTACAACGGCAGCAAACTGAGGACCATCCCTTTAAGTATGACAAAAGATTGTAGTGCAGCTACTAGTCACTGTTACCATGACAACATTCAGTGTATATCAAATGGCAGTGTTAGGCAGTCGGTGATGTTTTCTATGCAAACCACCAAAAGAAAGTAGTGCTGTCACCAGTCACTGTTACCATAACAACTCTTGGTGGATATAAATAGGCACAGTGACTGTGTTAGGGCAGTTTCAAGTCTGACAAACCACCAATCTGAAAGTAGTGCAGCTTGTTACCATGGTTACACTCGGTGGATATCAAGATGTGTAATGAGGATTACAACCCAACAAAAGAGTTCAGTGCAGTCTGCAACCATAATGACACTCAGTGGATGTCAATACGGACGGTGTTAGGCAGTTTTAAGGACGACAGACCACCAAAAGAAAGTAGCGTGGCAACAAGGATCATGGGAACGGCACAGCTAACATCGACAAGTTGCCCGAACACAACATTTCCGAGAATTGCTCCGAGACGACCGACCCCATTTACCACACCCGACGCCGTTGATCTGCAATAGAAAAAAAAAACCCAACATTTTATTAAACATAATTTTACTGAAATCACATGGCAAGTAAAATATTTACTGTGGAGGTGGACAGCAAAAGAAACTGAAAGACAGGAGGAGTTGCCAGATCGGGAAGAAATAAGATGGAATTCAAAGGAGTAAAAGGAAAGGGGGCAGTGGGATTAATTTTTTTTTTAAAATAATTGTGTACTCATCTGTTGAATAAAACTTTTAATGTGTAGTTATTGTGCAAATAAAACTTTTATGTGGCATATAAAACCTTAACTATGTATTCACCTGGCAAGGACAAACTTTAGTGAGTATTTCCATGTCAAGTAAACCTTTTACTCTGAATTAATATGGCAAGCAAAAAGTTGCAAGTACATATACTTCACAGTATTTCTCTGGCAAGTGAAACGTTTAGCAAGTAAGATTTTTGCTACATATTCATCAGTTACCTGGTAATTTGTTTTTAATTGAACCATACAGGATACAACAAATATAGCTTTAACCTGACCAAAGAAATCTTTGATTGTACATCCACCTGACAAACAACAAGCATTCTGAGCATACTGCTAATGCAATACATGTCCCCTACTATGCTATATGTATATATACTTAACTCCAAAAGAAACGCGAATACATAGATTGGAGGTTTTGAGTGCACTCATTGAAATACGTCCCAAAGTTCTTAAAATAATCGTTTCTATGAAAAACTTAAACAATTCGTAAAGATGAGATTTCATGTTATTGACATGTTAAAAATCGAGGTCGCATTGTCATTTGAAATGTCAAGGCCATGGCGCTTCTTCAATGGCGTCACATGCCACTCAAACATGTCCACTAATAGCGGGTGTGTCCGCCATTGCTGGCCATGACCGCCGCACACCTCCTACCCATGGAGAGGAAGAGGTTCCTGATGAAGGCCCTGGGCACGTTGTTGTAGGTGTCCACGACGGCCTGGCGGAGCTGCTGCTATGTCACCACGGGAGCAGGGCGTTGGTTCATCATGCGCTGAACCTCGTCCCACAAGTGCTCGATGGGGTTCAGATCCGGGCTTAAAGCTGGCCAGTCCATTGTGATGATGTTGTGCTGTGCCAGGAATGCCTGGGTGGCCCGTGCCGTGTGTGGCCTGGCGTTGTCGTGCTGGTAAACCATCTGACGGTGACCCGCGAAAAAAGGCACCACCACAGGCGTGAGCACTTCGTCGATGTAGCGCTGTGCTGTGACGCCCCTGCCGCGTCCTCGGCCGTTGTTGTCGAAGATGACAGGTTGTACACGACGTCCCCAGGATATGGCACCCCACAGAATGACGGAAGGCCCTCCCCAACGGTCCCTTTCCATAACACACGCATCTGTGAAGCGCTCACCTCGACGCCTCCACACCCTCATACGACCGTCGGCCCTATCTAAGCAGTAGCGGCTTTCGTCGGAGAAGACGATGTTCTGCCACTGTCGGTTCCGCCACTGTCGATGCAGAACAGCCCAGTTGTGTCGTGCAAGGCGGTGTCGCTGTGTGAGACGTTGTCCAATGTACGGTCGACGACAGTTCAGATGGATGGCGATCAGACGACGACGTCGTACCGTGGTGTAGGAAACGGGGCGGTTGTGGGTTTCCCACTGTCTGCCGGGCTGTTGTGGTGGCTGGTACGAACCGATCACGCATGTGAGTTCGGACGATGTAACGGTCCTGGTGCTGTGACGTCACTCTGGGACGGCCGCTACGTGGACGGTCGACGACGTTGTTGTTCTGTAGAAATCGGTCTATGAGACGGTAGATTGTCGAGACATGGACACCGAAAGCACGTGCAACCTGCCTGGCATCCATTCCGGCCTCCAAATTCCCCAAAGCTCTATGTCTGGAATCAGCGTTAAGTCGTGGCATCGTTGTATCGCTACTCGTAAAATGAGTTGAACATTGCTGTCTGGCGTTTCTTTTATACCCAGGCCTGGTAGTGTTTCACGTGCAATTCGCATCTTTCATGATCCACCCGTTTTGCATTCCAGATCAATTTTGGTCGTCAATTTCAGCACGTGCGTGACGTCACACTGTACTCGTTTTTTTCATGCGTTATGTGGAATTGGATACGCTGACAATATGGCTATTGGTCAACTTAATCGATTTGTACATAGTTTATTCAAATGTGGGTTTTTTAATATTTTAAAATTTTCGCGTTTCTTTTGGAGTTAAGTATATATAGCATTAGTGGCTATACATTTTTTATTAATATCAGCAGGACCATTGAATTTTGTATGCGCACCTTTGGTTGCTTGGGGGAAACAAACCCTAAAAAGGACAACCTCTGTTGTCCAGCTCTTTCTCCCAGGATATTGGTTTAAACACACCCACTAAACCTGGCCGGAGTTTACACAAAAAACCCTACTTTTACATGTGCCAGAATGACCACAAAAAAAAGTCTTCAAATGTCAACAAGTTACACATGTTTGCAAACTACAAGCTCTTCAGTCTAATAGTTGCCACTTCAAAGCTGTCTTGCCATGAAATAACACAGTCAAACAGCAGACTACTTTAAGCGAATATATTTCCAGATTTTGGTCAACCAAATGGGAAGATAACTGTGATCTGAGGCCTGACAGAGCTATGCGCTTAATTTCAGATCAATATCTTGGAAAAACTAAAAGTTTGGAAAACTATACATGGAATAGACAGACAGACAGACACAAGAACTAAAGCCCCCTCCATTTGGACTGGTATGGGTCTAATAAATATATTTGGTACAAACACCAGACAGATATATCTCTTACAGACTTTAATTTTTTTTTACATCCTGGAGTGAAAAATTACCTGCCTCAAAATTGTGAAGGAGAAAAACTTGCACATCTCAAAATAACTGCAGTTAGAGGGGAAGTACAGTTTTGTTCAAATGAGAGGCATGATCATACTCACCATGACTGGTATATCAAAGGCTGTAGTATCTGCTATCTTGTGTGTAGGATGGTGCATATAAAAGTTCTCTTGCTACTAATAGAAAAATGTAGCGGGTTTCCTCTCTAACACCACATGTCAAAAATTACCAAAGGTTGGACATCCAATAGCCATCAATGTGCTCTAGTGGTGTCGTTAAACAAACCAAACTTTTTTCACTTGTTTGTACACTCACTTGACAAATAAATATTTTATAGTACATGCACCTGAGTATTCTTAGAATAAATTCCCACGAAAGTCAAACGTGATTTGGCTGTAACTGTGGAAAATGGGTCAAACATGGGCCATAGAAGTCAAACGTGATTTGTAATTCGACATGATAAAGCCATACACAAAATATCAGCTTAATATCTTGAGTTTGGAAATCTGTATGTGGAAACAGATCAACAGACTGGAACAAAATGTAGAGTCCCCGCCAATTGGTCTGGTAGGGTGTAATAAAATATAAAAATTGTACACTCACCTAACATGTAAATGTTTTACAGAGTTTCATTTACTTTTTGAAATATCCAGGAATGTAAAAAATCATCATCCTCAGAATGTCAAGGAAGGAAAAATCACTCTGCTAAAAAAAAAATGTTGGGAGTGCGATGATTCTGACATTCCTTGAATGGTTTACTGATCCCTCACCTGACTCGGGTAGGAAAGAGTTCACTGAAGAGAACATCGAGAGCGTTCCAGCCGATCGTGGACACGGCACCAAACACACAGGACAGAACGACGTTCTCCACATTCGTCCGCACCATGCTGATGAAAAACACTATCAGTCCTGACAGCACCATGCTGGTTGCTGAAATCAAAACACGTTTACACAGATCACACCACTGTTCCAGTTCTGTTGATTCACATTTTGAGAGTATACTACTAAAGTAATACACATCCCCTACAGGGGTCAACAAATTTTCGTATCTTCTAAATTCAAGGGTTATAATTCTGCAAAAAATAGGTAAATCGCCACAAAAGTTAAACTTGATCTGTAACTACATGACAAAGCTATACACTTCAATTGTTGAAGGGATTGCAAAAGAAAATCTGGAAAACCAATTTTTATATCTCTTAAGTTCAAGGGCCATAACTCTGTCAAAAATTGTTAAATCACCACAAAATCAAACTTGATCTGTAACAGTGCTTGAGGCATTATACACAATATATCTGGAAAACTATAAATGTGACAGACTGACATACAGGCAGACAGATAGACAGAAATGAAATCTATAGTACCCTCCGATTGGACCGGTAGGGGACTAAATAGATCACATCACTGTTAGTTCTGCCGACTCCTTGCTTTCTGGGGATATTTAAAACAACAAGAATTCTGAGGAATTTAACGTCTCATCTACAATAAACTGATTCGGTCTTGCTCATAGCTGGATTCATAGCTGCTCATCAAGCAATGCTAAAAAATACAATTTCATGTCGATAAATTTTAATTGCTCATGCTTAGACCTACATGTTATTTTGTTGTAATTCTTATAATTCAAGGTATATTAAAAAATAAAATGAATAAATATTTTTGATCTTTATAAAACTCTGAGAAAAGTTTTAAAATCTTAAGACTGCAGCTTTAAGTAACAATAAATTACAAATTCTTGACACTGCAGCTTTAAATTTGACACTTACACAAAAGCAGTTTCCTGCCGAGTTTGTCCATTAAAAAGATGGTGAGTATGTTTCCTGGTAGGTTGGATATGGATGTGAGAAAGCCCTCGAGATAAACCTGGTTCCCTGGATCTTCGCATGCTGTGGAATTATGGGTAGCGTTCATGGGTGCCAGGTTACACGGAGTGCCTCCGTATTTCTGAATGCGATTGAATAGTTCCGGTAACCACATGAACAAACCATAATACCTGAAAAACACATTACGTCTCCTCAATTAAACATCTCACCATCTTACCTGTAACAAACTGATTCAGTGAAGAAAAAAAAAGGTCATTTGTGAAATGGTGTCTGTTATTGGTGAAGTCTGAACATAAGTTTGCAGGTGATTTGTTTTTCTCATACCCAGATAAATGTAAAAGAAATGCTTATAATTAAATTATAAACATACTTACTTACTAATAAATAAGATTAAAAGTTCAGGTCTTATTTTGAATTATTATTATTTTTTGTTCTAAACAATAACTCTCAGTAAGACAAAGTACAAACATAAAGTGACATCATCAGATATGATGTTCCCTGACAATGTTATTTTTACGTTCATCGAGAAATGAACAAACTCAGGTTGCTACATCTGGACCAATGTGATGACATTAAATTGTAATGAATTAATGGAAATTAATTCAATAAATTTTAACTGTTTTGTTCACATGCATTGAGATAAACATTCAGAGATGTCTCATAGTCTTAGAACTTACAGTTTGTGAGAAATGTGTGAGGTATTTTTACACACATACTTACCCAAATGCCAGTGTAAAATTGATGATTATCAGCAAAATGGACCCTCTTCTTAATTGTGGATTGAACAACTCAAACGTTCTCTGCAATAGCTGAAAATATACAATTTATTATCAAATAATAACAAGAAATCGACAGAATTAAAGATCTTGATTTTTAAAAAATATTTTCAGTTTGGTTTGACTTAAGAAACAAAGTAAAAGTGTTTTAAAAATAACAAAAAGAACCCACTATTTTTGTGTGCAATTTATAAAACAATCGGCTTAGAAATAAATAACTTATAGTAAATTTGATAGTATGAAAAAAGGCGTTCCTTGTGGGAAGGATTATAGCTGATGTTATATCTGGTCTGTGTACTGTGTTTCTAGACACACCTGTGGGTCTATCTAACAAGCACTTACTGAAAGACATTTGTTCTTGATGTGACACCGATACCACGGTGACGGACTCTCGGAAAAGTGCAGTCTGTCGTCCATATGTTGAGTTACCTCCTCCTTATCATCCTCGGACAACACCAAATATTTGACCTGAAAACCAAATCATAATCCAGCATTCATCAAACCAATGCAAGTTGAAGATCAGTTTCCAGGAATGGTGATAGGTGAGTTAACACTCTCCTCATTTAGGGTATTAAAATATATTAAAATCTATGATTCATTACTACTAGTGTTCACTAAAACAGTTCTATAAAATGACGTTTGTTTTTATTAACTTTACTTTTCAACAATGAAAAAAGTACAACTTACTTAAAATGAATGGATGAAGAAATGTTTTATTTAACGATGCACTCAACACATTTTATTTACGGTTATATGGCGTCAGACATATGGTTAAGGACCACACAGATATTGAAGGAGGAAACCCACTGTTGCCACTTCATGGGCTACTCTTTTTGATTGGCAGCAAGGGATTTTTTATATGCACCATCCCATAGACAGGATAGCACATACCACAGCCTTTGATATACCAGTCGTGGTGCACTGGCTAGAGTGAGATGAATGGATGAATGAATGTTTAACAACACACCAGCTATTAGGTGTCAAACAGACAAGTATATGAATGATCAGTATCAAGCCCCTTTTTATATAACAGTACAGAACCACTCTAAACAAGATACCCTTTAAAACCAAACGCTTCTTTTGGTCCCGTAGGTGTCCAGTTTACAGAGGTCTGACTGTACCTTCATGTAACAGCAAACCAACTGGCTTGGTTCATGCAGTGATTAATACTGTTGGAAATTACTGTTAACAGAAATAAAGTTTACTGATTTTAAATGTGTAACCAAATTTGATTTTGTCAGCCAAACAAACCAAAGCTCTTTTATGTGTACTTTTTACAGACATGACAGCACATACCAGTCATTTGTCATTAGTTGTGACCAACATAAAAAACAACAAATTTTGAAGAGTACCAGTGAGGTACATGATACGCCCATCAGAAGTTTGATGGAAAACCATATCTATATTACTATAATGAATATGTTACGGGATGAGCAGTTTGTTTTCGACCAACCACCATCCTAAGTTGTTCCCACATGTGGTTTGATGGTCTTGTATGCATCTGTATGCAAGATATGACCTGGACAACAATTTACTGTCATGTGCAGTAAACCATAAAAAGTAGGTCACAGTGACCTAGTAATAGTATGAGACACACCACCATCCCAAGTTGTTCTTACACATGTGAGGTTTGATGGGCCTGTATGCATCTGTATGCAAGATATAGTCCTGACAAGAAAAAGTTAACAGACGGACGGATGGATGGATAGACAAAGCCATACCATAATACGACCCATCATAGATGGGCGTATAAAAAAAACAATGGGTCCAATGGGTTCTTGATAGTATAGTATCTTGTTGCAAAAAACCCCAGAAGAATAATAAAAGATGAAAAAAAATGAAGAAGAATAATAAAAAAAGAAGAAAAACAATGCCACTTCAAACTCTGCCATTAATGGTAATGGTAATTAATTTTCGTACAACTTCAAAATGTTCGTGATTTCCTGAGGCACATGCAGCACGTCCATCCTACCAAATACCCTGGGATGAGAAACACTAATATTGTGAATGTATATTGGACACCAAAAGAAATGCAAATCAAGATTAGTTAGAACAGGTTTACTTGATTACAAACACTCAATTCTGCGCAATAATAAAAGGTATATCAACGTTTATTACCCCAGCAGATACTCATAACGGGGAAAATAAAAATCATAATTTCTCACTGAGAAATTATCATGCATTGGTCTAACAAACAATACTACTGGGTGATTTGATGCTTACAAACCAATGACTGTCAGTACTAAATATGACAACATCACGATTTGGCAAACACACACAAAAACGTCATGTAGTTTAAAGAGTTTGCGTTTATGGCTGTCTGTTTTTGGTGTTAAATTAATAACAAAATGTCATTTTAATGCAATTCATCATAGATTTTGTACCAGAATAAAGAGAACTTTTGTTTTTGAAAATTATCTATGAACGTGATTAAATTACAAATTTATAGCAATACTCAGAACAGTGCGTAAAGTGGTTTATATCGTTTCTATACATGTACGTGCATGTATGGTGAAAATAAAAGCTTTTAGAAAAAAAATAGTTCAGGTATTAAATAAAATCACAAACTCGGTACCAGTTATTATCAAATTTATGTCCCTCGTGAAATAATTTTCATTTGTCACTCGCTAAAGCTTGTGACAACTAAAAATATTTTTACTCAGGACATAAATTTGATAATAACTAGTAACTTGTTTATTATCCTCTATGTAATTCTCGTGAATCTCAATATGCGTTAAATCCCTCTTACAATACAAAACTTAATGTTACGGCTGAAAACTACATTCATGTTTCTTGTGTTGTTCAGTATATACTAAAAATAAACTTACTGGAAAGATTCCCTTCCCTCCATTTTTATGAAATACTTGAGATAGAACAGCAATGGCTTCTTTATGTTTTCCAATCTGAAATTAGTAAAAATACATTAAATAAAAAAAGTTTATATGAAATAAAAACAAAGTTAAAAAAATATTAAAATACATGATTTAATTTTTTTTCATTCAAATCTCAAACCATGGGGGTGATTGAAAAACCAATCCCTTGATTTGTCGCCAAAAGATCAACTTATTAATCAGCTGCTAAACCATCATGTAGCCAATCGTTTTCCTGAACTAGTTCTTTAATACTACAGTAGAGGTTAAATTTTAGGCATTATACTTGCAATAGAGCCTATTCAAGGAACCATCTAACCTTTATGAGAGCTAATGAATTTGGAGTTAATATTTGTATACACTACAAGAAAGATGAATAAATTAAGACATATGACACTGGACAATTTTAACATACCGGTAGCCATAATTCAGTTATATATTACCAATTATTATATTAATTATATATTATATATAATATATACTTAAATAAATTATATTTGATAAATTCAAATTAGCCATAATTTAGTTAGGGGTGTACCAAACTATTGATAACAATTTTAACGTAACTCTAATTCATAATAGCCATAATTCAGTTCTATATTATCAAAATAGTGATATAGTTAAATTAGCCATAATTCAATTAGGGATTTATAAATTAGCAAAACTATAGATAACAATTTTAACTACAGTACTGTTATATATTTCAATAGCCCCTTAATGCTTTGAATACATATTGTGAGTAAATATGCTTTGAATACATACTATGAGTAAATATGCTTTGAATACATACTGTGAGTAAATATGCTTTGAATACATACTGTGAGTAAATATTTTGGACTTTCGGGCATTAAAACGAAAGCAGCTGCAGAAGTAAGACTTGGAATGGTGCACAGAGCAACGAATATCCTCCAACTGTTGTAGATGAAATCTGGATGAAAATATCCTAGAGTTTTGTGTGGTATAACGATCCATGCCAGACCTGAAAATAAATATAAATATCCTAGAGTCTTGTGTGGTATAACGATCCATGCCAGATCTTAAAATAAATATAAATATCCTAGAGTTTTGTGTGGTATAAGATCCATGCCAGACCTGAAAATAAATATAAATATCCTAGAGTTTTGTGTGGTATAAGATCCATGCCAGACCTGAAAATAAATATAAATATCCTAGAGTTTTGTGTGGTATAACAATCCATGCCAGACCTGAAAATAAATATAAATATCCTAGAGTTTTGTGTGGTATAACAATCCATGCCAGACCTGAAAATAAATATAAATATCCTAGAGTTTTGTGTGGTGTAACAATCCATGCCAAACCTAAAAATATATATAAATTTCCTAAAATTTTGGGTGGTATAGCAAGCAATCTGAGAGTACTGCTCAAGCAATACATGTCCCCTACATGGGCCAACAAATTATCGTATCCCCAAAGTTCAATGACCATAAAATCGGTAAATTGCCATGAAAGTCAAACTTGATCTATAAAAGTACAGAATAAAGCTATCCAAAAAATTTCATCTCATTATATTGAGGCATTGAAAAGCAAAAATTAAAAAAACCCAGTTTTTATATATGTCCTACTTACGTTCAAGGGCCATAACCATGGGTAGATCGCCATGAAAGTAAACTTGATATGTAACAGTATATGATAAGGCTATACACAAATTTTCAGCTCACTATTTTGAGGTATTGCCAAAAAAAAACCTGTCTGACAAAATATATGTGGGACAGACAAACAAACAGACAAACAGGACAGAGACAAAACCGGAAGGGGACTAACAAGCTAAAACTAAAACTTAACAAAATAATTATTAAAATTTGCTATATGTTGTTTAATGAACTATATGTATGCTAAACCTGAAAATAAACAAAAATTCACCACCCTTAGATCCATCCCTGAATAAATACTACTGTAAAATCATTTATTTTCGAGGGGTGTAATTTTCGCGCTAAAAGAAATTAGCCATGTTCGCGGAATTAATATTTCGCGCATCCCTGATTAAACACAAAAATTAAAAAAATTAACAAAATTAACAAAATTAGTATGAGTGTTTATACAGTGAACAATTAAGACGATCCAAAAACAATCGTTTGATCGTGTAGGCTTTCTACCAGATCAAACGATTAGGGTTTCACAGGTAAAGGGCCTCTTTAAGATTAAATAAATGGCTGCTTGTGTTTAGTCGTTATATATAGAAGCGTAGATCGTTTGTAAATCACTACCATCCAAAATGTCTTTACTCTCGTGATTAAAAAATTCACCCCAACCTAAAATGCCCGGCTTGCCAAATCCACGTGAATGGTTTTGGCGGCAGCAGATGGAATTCTATGGAAAAGACACAAATCCATGTTAAAAGAATTCGGAGGTGACGTAGAGTTAACTGTTCCTTGGGCTAGATCGTTGCTGCGTCGGATGGGGTTTCTTAAACGTAAAGGGACAAAAGAAGTGAATAAACTCCCTTGTGATTTCGAGGAGATTAAGAAGGTGTTTCTTAAATGTGTGCCTGATGCCGTGAGTAAAGATTCTATTCCTGACAAGTTGATAATCAACTGGGACCAGACTGGAGTTTCACTCATTCCCGGGGGCGATTGGACAATGGAACAACGAGGTGCAAAACAGGTGACGATATCGGGCATCGACGACAAACGTCAAATTACGGCTTTGCTAGCAATCACTAAGAGTGGAGAGATGTTACCACCACAGGTAATCTATGCGGGGAAAACAGACCGGTGCCATCCAAATATAAACTTTCCTGACGATTGGGACATTACTCACACAGAAACACATTGGAGTAACGAATTGAGCATGCTCCAGTTTATTGAGAACGTCATTGACCCGTATGTGACCTCGACAGGAAAAGAACTTGGCCTGCCACGTGATCAAAAAGCCTTGTGTCTTTTTGACGTTTACAAAGCTCACAGAATGGAGAAAATACGCGAACTGTTAACAAACAAAAAACATTTCGATTGTGTACATTCCTGCTTGTTGTACGGATCAGCTTCAGCCATTGGATTTAACCGTCAACAGAATTTTCAAAGATGAATTGAAACGGTGCTTTCATGTGTGGTACGCAAGTGAAGTTGGAAAAAAATTGGATGAAAATGAGGAAGAGTCTGAAAATGAGGACAGTGTTAAAAGTGTGAATGTTGACATAAAAACCAGCATTGTTAAACCAATTCATGCACAGTGGCTAAATGAAGTGTGTGAGATTGTGTCAAAGAAAAAGAATCTGATCATGAATGGTTTTCGCAAAGCCAGCATTCTTGTTGATTGACATAAAGTGACTAACAATAGATGGGCAAGTTTCACCAACTTCATTCTTACGTAAGAACTTTAAATACCTACTAGTAAGCAGTGTTTAATTCCTTTTCCCACGTATGTTGTTCCTCAATCACTGTATTACATGCATTGTTTGTTTTGTAATAAATTAATTGAAAATGATTTTGTTTTATTTTGTTACACACCATATATATCTGGGTCCATATCTGTGTTCTTTTGAACGTTTGGGAATTGTACGTTTCTATAATCAGGTCCTCTAGTAACAATTTGGTGATCAAATTAGAATAGATTAATGTTTCACTGAGTTGTAAATTTCACGCTAAATGTCGCGAAAATTAAGTACCCGCAAAAATAAATTATTTTACAGTATTATTATACCTTTAGTGCTTGTATGCAATTAAGGTTCAATCGCATTGTCAGGCATGGGTGCTATCTGGGCCGTCTGTTCAGGACAGTAGGTTAACAGTTATTTGTTATTTGTTAGTAAGAGAGAAATCAGTTAATAACATGTTTTTATATGAGTTTAAGTATTAGACAGTACATTGCATGTAGCTATATGCCATTTTGCTGCAAACAGACTATAAATAAAATGTAATGAACATCTTTAAATTAAAAGGGAGGTAACTCTACCTACCTGCTGCCATGATGTTGCCACCCATCCAGAATGTCGCCAGCACACTAATCATTGTTCCGCGTCTGTCTTTTGGTTGAAATTCAACAAAATAAGAAAATATCACAGGTATACTTCCACCAACCCTGGAAAAATAACATAAATATTCCATTATTAGTCGTCATTTCACCTGCTATTTCACCTGTAGGAACGGGGGGAGAGGGGGCTTTGTCCCCCCACCCCCACTACTTAAGGATGAAAATATGTGTTTTTGGTCCAAGTTTGTATAAATAAATGTAAAATTATGGCTCCCTCCCCCTCCCCCCCCCCCCCCCCCACTACAGAGGCTGTGACCCCGCACTAGCGGTTGTGCACTTTCATTTCAGGTATCGTTGCTATGGGCCTGGCTAAACAAGTTACATGTAATATTAAAAATATATGACAAATATTTCTTTTAACCACACTAAAAAAGTAAGGTATCATTTGTAATCAAATCTGGTTAAAATAATATGACATTAACAAAGAATTACCCAAAAATCTATTGGCCCTGAGTTAATTTTGCTTAGTATATTTTAAATGTTTAACTAGTATATTCTCAATAGGAGGCACCAGCTAAATAAATGCTGATGTCAATCAATTTTACTTCACTTTTACATCAGTAAATTGCTGACAGAAAAGAAAAGGAATATTTATTTAAAGGCAGGTGACTTGAAAACAATTTTAAACATGGGCGGCTATTTGGTGTCTAGGGGAGGGATTTAGCTCTATAGCTTGCCTGAGGAGCTTGTATCGCAGGATCAAACCACCTCAGTGGATCCATTTAGCTGATTGTTTTTTTTTTCATTCCAACCAGTGCACCACAACTAATCAAAGGCTGTGGTACGGAATGTGTTTTCCTGTCTATGGGAAAATGTGCATAAAAGATCCCTTGCTGCATCAGAAAAAAAAGAGTAGTGGGTTTCCTTTTAATTACCATATGTTTAACATCCAGTAGCCGATGATTAATAATTCAATGTGGTTTAGTTAAACAAAAAACCCCTAAACATTTGCTGTCTAACAACTGTATGACAGAAACAGAGAGAAGAAACCTGCCACATGCACTTCAAATAGATAGGACAATACATATCAAAGGCTCTAATGTGTGAGGATGAGCACATGCCTGATACATGGTCGGATTAGGATCGATCCCCAGCGGTAGACCTGTTGTGCTATTTCTCATTCCAGCCAGTGTGCCATGACTATATACCAAAGGCTACCCTGTCTGTGGCATAGTGCATACAACAAATATTTCCCTTGCTACTAATGAATAAATGTAGCAGATTTCCTCTCTAAGAGTATATTTCAAAATTATCTAATGTTTGACAATGCAGGGGCGGGATGTAGTCCAGTGGTAAAGCTTGATGTGTGGTCGGCTATTTCTCGTTACAGCCAGTGCACCACGACTGGTATATCAAAGGCCTATCCTGTCTGTGGGATGGTGCATATAAAAGATCCCTTGCTACTAATGGAAAAATATAGCGGGTTTCCTCTCTAAGACTATATGTAAAAAAATTACCAAATGTTTGACATCCAATAGCCGATGATCAATAAATCAATGTGCTCTAGTGGTGTCCTTAAAGAAAACAAACTTTAACCAATAACTGATGATAAACAAATCAGTGTTCTCTAGTTGTGTCGTTAAACAACAAAACCCAAACTTTAAACTTAACCCTCTGAAAAGCAGCAAGGAATCGTTTATATGCACTTCAAACAGACAAGACAGCACATATCACAGCTTTTGATGTCATGGGGCAGTGATAAGGATGATTAAAACCCCAGTAAAAAGAGGGTTATCAATCCTGTGACCCATCAAACGTCAGGTGTGTTATTTATCACTGAGTTATATCCCAAGCCAGAAGTTTCTGAATTAGGCCCCAAACACACCAGGGGTGCAGAAAGTACTCACCCACTCACCAAATGCAAGTAAAAACTCTCACGGATGAGCTAAAAAATGCAACTACCAGTCCGACTGGGGATCTGTCTTTTTCTGACTGATGATATACATGTATATATATTTTTAATTTTCCATCAAATTTGATGTGAAGACGGTGTATATTATATTATTATCCTGATCAGTATCCAGACCCAGACCCCCAGACCCCAGACCCAGATCCAGACCCCCACCCAGACCCAAACCCCCAGACCCCCACCCAGACCCAGACCCCCAGACCCAGACCCAGACCCCCAGACCATGACCAGGATCCAGACCCAGACCCACACCCACACCCAGCTGTGGTGTGCTTTCAGGGTTTTATCAATTATGTTTCTAGACTCAGACTCCCCACCATTCTCCAAAGGCTATGTTATTTTTTATTCCCAATCTGAATGTAAATAATTCCCATTTTTTCATTATTATAATAATGTAATATACATTGTAAATATATATTTTGAAAGTGATACTTAACACTTTACAAACACCCCTTCCCTCCCCTATAACATTTCATAATGCAAAATAGATACATTAATTTGAATAAATTCAAGTACATGTAGAGTATTACTCTTCTAAATTTTAATTTAGTTTAATAAGATGTTTCCAAAATAAAAATAAAATTTCCCAATTTATAAAACGATGCTAAAATTCCCAGTCAAAGCCATAGGCATCAAGTAAAATTTGAGAGAAAAAGCCCCCTGATTTTTTGGCCATATGATGACATGAATTAAAAGGGTTGAAGGTCACTGACCCGATTCCGCTGATGAACCTCATGAGTAAGAAGAACCAGAAGACTTGAGCTGTGCTGGACACGAGGCCTCCCACCCCGTTCAGCAGCAGGGACCACATCAGTGTTGACCTTCGACCTGTCCGATCAGCCAGGGAGCCCCACAGATAGCCTCCAACCAACATACCTTAAAGAAAACACATTATACAGCCCCACAGATAGCCTCCAACCAACATAACTAAAAAAAATGCATTATAGAGCCCCACAGATAGCCTCCAACCAACATAGCTGAAACAAAACACATTATAGAGCCCCAGAAATAGCCTCCAACCAACATGCCTGAAACAAAACACATTATAGAGCCCCAGAGATAGCCTCCAACCAACATACCTGAAACAAAACACATTATAGAGCCCCACAGATAGCCTCCAACCAACATGCCTGAAACAAAACACATTATAGAGCCCCAGAGATAGCCTCCAACCAACATACCTGAAACAAAATGTATTACAGAGCCCTACAGATAACCTCCAACATACCTGAAACAAAACATGTGCAATATACAGCCCCACAGATAGCCTCCAACCAAAATACCTCAAACAAAATGTATTAATATATAGCCCACAGATAGTCTCCAACCAACATACCTGAAAGAAAACACATTATACAGCCCCACAGATAGCCTCCAACCAACATAACTTTAATTTTTTTATTACAGAGCCCCAGAGATAGCCTCCAACCAACATAGCTGAAACAAAATACATTATAGAGCCCCAGAAATAGCCTCCAACCAACATGCCTGAAACAAAAAACATTACAGAGCCCCAGAGATAGCCTCCAACCAACATACCTGAAACAAAACACATTATAGAGCCCCAGAAATAGCCTCCAACCAACATGCCTGAAACAAAAAACATTACAGAGCCCCAGAGATAGCCTCCAACCAACATACCTGAAACAAAACACATTATAAAGCCCCAGAAATAGCCTCCAACCAACATGCCTGAAACAAAACACATTATAGAGCCCCAGAGATAGCCTCCAACCAACATACCTGAAAGAAAATGTATTACAGAGCCCTACAGATAACCTCCAACATACCTGAAACAAAACATGTGCAATATACAGCCCCACAGATAGCCTCCAACCAAAATACCTCAAACAAAATGTATTAATATATAGCCCACAGATAGTCTCCAACCAACATACCTGAAACAAAACAGATTACAGAGCCCTAGAGATAGCCTGCAACCAACATACCTGAAACAAAACATATTATAGATCCTTAGAGATAGCCTCCAACCAACGTATCTGAAACAAAACACATTATAGATCCTTAGAGATAGCCTCCAACCAACATACCTGAAACAAAACACATTATAGATCCTTAGAGATAGCCTCCAACCAACATACCTGAAACAAAACATATTATAGATCCTTAGAGATAGCCTCCAACCAACATACCTGAAACAAAACACATTATAGATCCTTAGAGATAGCCTCCAACCAACATACCTGAAAGAAAACACATTATAGAGCTCCAGAAATAGCCTCCAACCAACATACCTGAAAGAAAACACATTATAGATCCTTAGAGATAGCCTCCAACCAACATACCTGAAACAAAACACATTATAGATCCTTAGAGATAGCCTCCAATCAACATACCTGAAACAAAACACATTATAGATCCTTAGAGATAGCCTCCAACCAACATACCTAAAAGAAAACACATTATAGAGCTCCAGAAATAGCCTCCAACAAACATACCTGAAAGAAAACACATTATAGATCCTTAGAGATAGCCTGCAACCAACATACCTGAAACAAAACACATTATATATTCTTAGAGATAGCCTCCAACCAACATACCTGAAAGAAAACACATTATAGATCCTTAGAGATAGCCTCCAACCAACATACCTGAAAGAAAACACATTATAGAGCTCCAGAAATAGCCTCCAACCAACATACCTGAAAGAAAACACATTATAGATCCTTAGAGATAGCCTCCAACCAACATACCTGAAACAAAACATATTATAGATCCTTAGAGATAGCCTCCAACCAACATACCTGAAACAAAACACATTATAGATCCTTAGAGATAGCCTCCAACCAACATACCTGAAAGAAAACACATTATAGAGCTCCAGAAATAGCCTCCAACCAACATACCTGAAAGAAAACACATTATAGATCCTTAGAGATAGCCTGCAACCAACATACCTGAAACAAAACATATTATATATTCTTAGAGATAGCGTCCAACCAACATACCTGAAACAAAACACATTATAGATCCTTAGAGATAGCCTCCAACCAACATACCTGAAACAAAACACATTATAGATCCTTAGAGATAGCCTCCAACCAACATACCTGAAAGAAAACACATTATAGAGCTCCAGAAATAGCCTCCAACCAACATACCTGAAAGAAAACACATTATAGATCCTTAGAGATAGCCTCCAACCAACATACCTGAAAGAAAACACATTATAGATCCTTAGAGATAGCCTCCAACCAAAATATCTGAAAGAAAACACATTATAGAGCTCCAGAGATAGCCTCCAACCAACCAATCTGATTAAAATTAGCTCTACTGGTCTACTACCAGTAGATCTAACAGCATTGCATGGGCTCCCATGTCCAGGTGACATTTTATCTATAAATAACAATTTAAATATCGACCAATTACACTTCGCCTTTCATAACGTTATTCGGGAGTATACAAATTCTAAAAATATAGGTTGAGCCTATTTATGCAATAGGCAAACTTGTTGGTCTATTTCAACATTGAAAAAACAGAGGGGAAAGTGCAGTAATAAACTCTGGATTGTATACTAGTATAAACAGATTTTATGGCTATACCATCACAGGTTTTTTCCGTCTTGAAACGAATTTTATATAAAAATTTATATTGAAATTAGTTTCCGGCATACTTCGTAATTCACCCGAATCATTTCGTATACCCTCAGCATAATCTTGAATGTTTTGAAAAAAAATTCAAATCACTGGCATGATTTTGCAAGTAAGGTTTTGATTGGTCGAATGAAAGGTCAACTGGACATGAGTTCCAACGGGCTGCTGTTAGATCCACATGTAATAGTGGAGCTCATTTTAATTAGATTGCCAACCAACATACCTGAAACAAAACATATTATAGATCCTTAGAGATAGACTCCAACCAACATACCTGAAACAAAACACATTATAGATCCTTAGAGATAGCCTCCAACCAACATACCTGAAACAAAACACATTATAGATCCTTAGAGATAGCCTCCAACCAACATACCTGAAACAAAACACATTATAGAGCTCCAGAGATAGCCTCTAACCAACATATCTGAAAGAAAACACATTATAGATCCCTGGAGATAGCCTCCAACCAACATATCTGAAAGAAAACACATTATAGAGCTCCAGAGATAGCCTCCAACCAACATACCTGAAACAAAACACATTATAGATCCCCAAGTTTCAAAACTACACGTACCTGATCAAATATCTAGAATATAGACTTACATTTTTAATATTAAATTAAATTAAACAAATTCCAAAATATCTCTCCATTAGTTTGTGAAGACTGTTCCTAAGAATACTTATTCTAAGTTTCATAACTATTCAATCAAAACTCTAGGAGAAGATAGATGTTTTATCAAATTTCTATTTATAATGTTTACATTTAATAAAAATTCAAAATGTTCACAGTACAGGTATCTATTAGTTTGTGAAGACTGCCCAGAGTACAAAGCTTCAGAACTATCCAATCAAAATGAATGGAACGATGGATGGACAGACAGATGGATGCTGGACAAATTGGTATTAGAAAAGAAGGAAATTAGATTTTAAAAGAGGACAAAACCATTTTTACACTTCTTCTTACCCACAAACACAATGGCACTAAGCCATCCTTTATCCGCTGAATTCATGTGCAGATCACACGATGCCGACGGTAACAGGAATGAAACGGATAAAACCTCCACAGCATCACTGGACACGGCCCAGCCACACAGAAGCAAGATGTAGATGTGATATTTTCCATACCCTGAAACAACAAGCAGAACACTGCAATAAAAACAAGAATACCTGAAACAACAAGCAGAACACTTCAATAAAAACAAGAATACCTGAAACAACAAGCAGAACACTTCAATAAAAACAAGAATACCTGAAACAACAAGCAGAACACTTCAGTAAAAACAAGAATACCTGAAACAACAAGCAGAACACTGCAATAAAAACAAGAGTACCGGTGAGGTACATGATACGCCCATCAGGAGTTTGATGGAAAACCATATCTATATTAATGAATATTTTACAGGTATGATTCAATTCTAATTATGTGAAATATTTGCAATGGGATGGATGAACTGTTTGTTTTGGACCAATCACCATATCCTAAGTTGTTCCTACATGTGAGGTTTGATGGTCCTGTATGCATCTGTATGGAAGATATGATGTGGAAATGAATTTACTGTTATGTGCATTAGACCATGAAAAGTAGGTCACAGTGACCTAGTAATAATACATGACAAGTTGATGGGGAACAGGTGTGTGGCACAGATAGCCACAAGAGACAAGCACCTGTCACCGTTGGAGAGACAAGGACTGGGATGTGGAGGTGGACAGCCGAAAGAAGTTGAAAGAGAGGAGTTGCCAGATCGGGAAGAAATGAAATGGAATTCAAAAGGAGAGAAAGGAAAGGGGGCACTGGGATGATAAAAAAAAAAAAAAAAAAAAAAAAAAAAAAAAAAAAAAAAAAAAAATTAACGACACACCGCCATCCCAAGCTGTTCCTACATGTGAGGTTTGAGGGTCCTGTATGCATCTGTCTGCAAGATATGGTCAGCCCTCTATCTAGTGGCGACAGCGGGTTTCCTCTCAAAATCTGTGTGGTCCTTAACCATATGTTTGACACCGTATAACCGTAAATAAAATGTGTTGAGTGCATTGTTAAATAAAACATTTCTTTCTTTCTACCTGGCCACTTCAATATTAGAGAGTGCTTTCTGCCCCAACCAATGCCACCTCCCCCTCCCTCCCCCCACTCTCTCTCTCTATCCCTCCCTCCCTCTCTCTCTCTCTCTCTCTCTCTCTCTCTCTCTCTCTCTCTCTCTCTCTCTCTCTCTCTCTCTCTCTCTCTCTCTCTCTCTCTCTCTCTCTCTCTCTCTCTCTCTTTCTCACCGACACAAACTAGCCATTGTTTAATATGTACTGAGGTGTCATTTCACAAATATTCCTTTTCTTTCACAGATGGAAATCAACTTTTGTCCACACCTGTCCCCACCCCATTCCTCACCCAAAGTTGCTTTTAGCCATGTATTTGCAATAGCACCAAATTCCCACTTTAAAGCAGGCAATGTGCAGTTTGGGGGGTTACTCCCACTCCTGTTTAAAGCAAATGTCAGTCTATAGGCACAGCTCCTGCATAACTTCCTGCATATGCACTTGCAATGTTCTTTCTGCTAGGTTTGAATATATTCAATAAATAAATAAAAACATATTTTTGCAACAGTCGCTTACCAGTACTCTTAATGGCATCCTCAAAAATAAAAACCTCCTTCTCGCTGGAATCTTCCCGGACATTTTCTGAAATAAAATATGTATCTTAAAGTTTGTAATACAAATATAAAATGTAATGGGGCCCACGCTTATAAAACGTTTAGAGTCCAGACTCAATCTCTAATGATGTCACATGCATACAATTTGTAGAGCGTTGTCATGACATTGTGCCTGAGACTCTAATAGAGTCTCGAGTCTAGGCTCGAAAAGTTTTATAAGCACCAGGCCAGATTTTAAAGCTAAAGTACTGTCGGAAATAGCATAAAAATTATTTTCGGCGATTATTTCTTACATATTAAACAGACAAGTAAATATTTTGTAAATACCTACTTAATGATAGTCTACCTAATTTAGCATTTACTTGTCTTGGCTCTCATTGATGTACAAGGTGGTGTTTACTCTTGAAATTAAAACAAAGATGTCAGTTAACAGGTGATGAGTGCATTTTACTGGAACAGACTATAACATATTTTGGTCAACATATGTCAATTTCATTGTTATTACAATATATACAAGGGACTCTTTCTGATGACAGTTCACCCTTATCACTCTCCAAGACAAAATATTTGTAAACATTTATAAGTAACTTTTGAACAAAACTGTCAAGAACCATTCTGAGTTTGTGATCTATTATACCAGTATTAAAGGTGCTCTCTCAAAGTTGCATAAAGAAAGAAATGTTTTATTTAACGACGCACTCAACACATTTTATTTACGGTTATATGGTGTCAGACATATGGTTAAGGACCACACAGATTTTGAGAGGAAACCCGCTGTCGCCACTACATGGGCTACTCTTCCGATTAGCAGCAAGGGATCTTTTATTTGCGCTTCCCATAGGCAGGATAGCACAAACCATGGCCTTTGTTGAACCAGTTATGGATCACTGATCGGTGCAAGTGGTTTACACCTACCCATTGAGCCTTGCGGAGCACTCACTCAGAGTTTGGAGTCGGTATCTGGATTAAAAATCCCATGCCTCGACTGGGATCTGAACCCAGTACCTACCAGCCTGTAGACCGATGGCCTGCCACGACGCCACCGAGGCCGGTCAAAGTTGCATAATGACAGCTATTGCAAATCATGATTTTATAAAATTTTGCTTTAACATTTAAAGACTACACCTTTAACTATATACCCATAAAAGATTATGGGAAATAATTGTATTTACTAGTAGAAAATACATTTTTATTGGTGAATCTGTATCACAAACAGATGCTCACATATAACTTCTAATATAGCATTTTTAAGTGGTTGCAAGATTGTGTAAATTATTAATGTACTTATATTGAATTTATATTCACTAAATATGCTGGTCATAATTAATAATTTATGCTGCAATTCAAAATAATCAGTTAACTTGCAGTTTTAAATTAAAAGTTTGTTTAAGGGTAAATGAAATTGACACATATTATCAAAATGTGTTAGTCTGTTCGAATAAAGGTCACAAATCTCCTGTTTATTGTCATCTTTATTTTAATTTCAAGAGTAAACAGCACCTTGTACATCAATGCGAGCCCAAACAAGTAAATGTTAAATTAGGTAGAGTATCATTAAATAGGTATTTACAAAATATTTACTTGTCAGTTTAATATGAACGAAATAAATGACAAAAATAATTTTTATTCTATTTCCGACACTACTTTTAGTCCAGGTGTTTTTCTTGTATTATCTTTGCTGGGTTTATGACTGACCCACAAACTTCATGGATTTGGTCATAAAAATTTACAGCCAAAGTCATGTTTCCATTAGCCAAACACATTTAAAGACTCTTCAAAGAGTTGTATTTATTAGATGTTTGAATCATCAGCAAAAACAACTTTAAAATGCTTTACATAATGTTTACATACATGCGTTTTAGCTTAAATCTCATCATACAGGTAGCCAGTTAGTCAGCTGTTTGTTTTGTGAGTGTGTGCACGCATGAGTGTGTGCGTGCGTGCATGTGTGTGTGTGTGCATGCAAGTGTACAGGTGTGTGTTTAAAAAAAAAATTAATGTCAGTTTTGTTGCTGTTACTGATGTTTCATAAGTTTTTCTTTTAAAAAATATGCAGGTTTCTTGTTTTTGTTTAAATAAATGTTTTTGCCATAGTCTCATGATGGTACTACAAGTACATGTATTAAGGTTAAATCATTCAAGTACAGGTGAACTCTAAAACAAGACACATGTAGGGCCCATAATATACTGTAACATGTGATCCTATATGTACATGCACTACATGTATTAAGGTTAAATCATTAAAGTACAGGTGAACTCTAAAACAAGGCACATATAGGGCCCATAATATACTGTAACATATGATCCTATATGTACATGTATGTATTAAGGTTAAATCATTAAAGTACAGGTGAACTCTAAAACAAGACATATATAGGGCCCATAATATACTGTAACATATGATCCTATGATAATTAACCCTCCCACCTAAGGTAATTGTTGAAAAAACCCTCAGTTAGTCTATAAATGAATAAACATTAACAAACAAATAAATAACAAATATTATATAAAGCCAGTCAACAAGATTAAAATGAATCTCAAATGAATGAATGAATGAATGAATGAATGAATAAATGAATGAATGTTTAAAGACACCCCAGTACAAAAATACACATCAGCTATTGGGTGTCACAAAAGATAAGTATATGAAAATATTATTTATATAATTATGTAAATCCAGTGTAAGGACCTGGGGTGGGGGGGTGGGGGGGGGGGGGAGGGGGGGGGGAGAGTATAATACAATATATAAATCAATTTAAAGTATATTTTAATAAAAATGTTTATAGAAATCAGTGTTTTAATTTTTTTAAATTAATTCTGGGTGGCACTTAAAAGATTCCAAAACATTTCTCTTGCCAAATATATCATTTCTCGTCAGCTTCAGAAAATCGACCACACTCCACCAAAATGTGGTGCAGTCAGTGTACACTGAAAAGAATTGGAAGTCACATTTCCTTTACCTGACAGTACGGTAATACCACCAATCCGTTCATACAATTCTGACATATTACATATAGGTTTTCCCAAATATTAATAAAAATATCTACAAATGCATATACAATAACTTGTCTATAATCCTATATTATGCATACAGCATACATGTATATTAACATTATTAATTATACTATAACAGCACAGGTGTACACATGTCTACAGTAAGCAAATCAACAATAATACCATCTACAGTAAGTGTAGGTAATCTATTAGCTGTGGTTTCAGTCCTTAATTGATTGTGCAGCTGATACGACCAGAGAAAAGCATGACTATTCATATTAATATTCCTATGTAATTTAACAAAGCAACAGCTGAGACTTTTAGAAGCTACGGTATAATTACCATGCCACTGCTGTGCTCAGTCAGGGCGTAATTACTACATTTTTATATATTTTGTAAAATTGTTTAACGACACCACTAGAGCACAGTGATTTATTAATCATCGGCTATTGGACATCAAATATTTGGCGAATTTGACATATAGTCTGAGAGGAAACCCACTACAATGGTTAATTAGTAGCAAGGGATCTTTATATGCACCATCCCATAGACAGGATAGCACATACCACAGCCTTTGATGTACCAGTCCTTTATTTTCGAGGGCTCAAATTGTCATGGTTTTGTTTAAAAACACATTCTGTTGGGTACTTAAATTCATGGATTATAAAGATAGCATCATAAATCCTTTGTATATGTATACATGTATACAGACAGACAGACAGACAGACAGACAGACAATGTATTCAGTATAAAGGCCAGAGGCCCATAATACAATCAGAAACTGTTATACATTTTTGCACATATGTGTATATAGCTAACATTTACTATAGGTATATACAGTATTTAAATATTTAAGTATTTCTAATTTGTAGCACATCATAAAGATACAGACAGATCTGGACTCCCCTCTCATTGAGCACTTAGATTGCACTAAAGTATAGAGATGATATATGTTGTATCCAACATACATACCCCGGTATATGCCCAAATTAAGTACAAACATGCTGACCTTAAAACTTTTCATCTCAAAACCAGTAAAATATTAAACTTTAATTTGATTAAAAGAACTTGAAATGCATTTCTGAATATATCCACAATTCTTCAGCAGCTGTTAATAACTTTACTGTGCTAAAAAGACCTTGATGTGTTCTGGACAGACAAAAAAAAAAAAAAAAATATTAAAAATATTGTGCCCAAATTAACAAGATTTATAAATGTCTGCTCTGTTCCAATGCTAGAACTTAAGAATTTGTCAACATGGGCAAAACATTTTTTAAGTTACTTTAGCAGTAAATACATGTAAATATGACTGAAAGGTTATTTTGTTGCATGCAGACATATTTCAATTGTACAAATATCAAATACTGGCAGATAATGCACACTATATATATTAATGCTGCTGTCATTCAGTTTCCTTGACGATGGCAATTCCCGTTGGTGCCATCGTTAAGTTCGAGCCCTGCTGTTCACAAAAAAAAAATTGTGTACATATTTTAAAGCACATATATTCACCACTAATATACATTTGTACAACTTCTGGACATTTAAACAGTTATATGTTGACCCCCACCCAACCCCCACTAAAATACCCTGGATCTGCACAGATCTATAAATGTATGTTCCCTTATTGTAGCCTACTATACATGAAGTTCCATTCAGCAACAGAGGTCCCAAACACAATGTACAGCTGTATTAACTTTAACAGTTATATACGGGACAGATCGCTGACGATGTGGGACAATAATAAAAATAAAAATAAAATAAAATAAAAAGTAGGAGACAGGTGTCATTGTAAGCAGATCAGGTCACAGGATTTGATGTGCATATTCAGAACAAGCTGTTGTATTACACGCCTGTCATGGGCATAGGTGTTGGCTCGATCTCGCCAGCTCCTCCATCCAGGACAGAAAAGGGTTGTGGGAGAGGGGATCACCCTTGCTAGCATGTGCAAGGGAGCACAAGCAGCCCGACCAGGGTCGGTAGCAGGCGAGGGGTTGGTTTTGGTGCTATTGAATTTGAATTTCTAACTTGGATTAAGCTAAATAGAAATTGTTGTATAATTTCTTGGAGGTGATTTCGATGCATAATATAGAACGATACACCAAAACTGAAATAGAGCTATTTGATTGGTTTTTAACTTAGTTGATGGAAAGGTAGCTCGTTGCAGGAAGCTTGCCTTCACGGAGACTGTGGTGGTTTGACTTCCATAGGTGTCCCGTGTTTAGTACAGTACTCTTGAGAACCCAGTCCTGATTAATTGTAAGCATACACATGCTGCTAGATAAACTAATTACTGGTTTACATTTATAGGAGGGAAGGAAGGAAATGTTTTATTTAACGACACACTCAACACATTGTATTTACGGTTATATACAAGTAGTGTCAGACATATGGTTAAGGACCACACAGATACTGAGAGAGGAAACCCGCTGTCGCCACTTCATGGGCTACTCTTTTCAATTAGCAGCAAGGGATCTTTTATATGCACCATCCCACAAACAGGATAGTACATACCAAAGCCTTTGTTACACCAGTTATGGATCACTGGCTGGAACGAGAAATAGCCCAATGGGTCCACCGATGGTTATAGAAGAGACTACATACATGTAGTTGATCCTTAGTTGGTAGCCACTAAAAAATATAGTGGGGGGAGAGATTTAGCTTAGTTGGTTGAGCGCTCGCCTGAGATGCTTGCGTCGCAGGATCAAACCACCTCGGTGGATCCATTCAACTGATTGTTTTTTTTTCGTTCCAACCAGTGCACAACAACTGGTCAAAGGCCATTGTACATGTACATGTATGTGCTTTCTTGTCTGTGGGAAAGTGCATATAAAAGATCCCTTGCTGGTAATCAAAACAAATAAGGCAGGTTTGTTTTGATGACTACAAGTGACCAAGTGTTTGACAATCATGCAATAGCCTTTGATATACCAGTTGTGGTGCACAGGCTGGAACAAGAAATATAGCCCAATTAAGTACCTTTCTAAATACACTTACAATCAGGTATATATAAAACAATTGATCTTGCAACCACAGTTTGTACAATTGATAGGATACCGCCACAATCATGGGGGCCGAGTGGTAAAGCGCTTGCTTGATGCACGGTCGGTCTAGGATCGATCCCCATTGGAAGGCCCATTGGGCGATTTCTCGTTCCGAACAGTGCATCACGACTGGTATATCAAAGGCTGTGGTATGTGCTATCCTGTCTCTGGGATAGTTAGTGCATATAAACGATCCCTTGCTATTTATGAAAAAATGTAGCAGATTTCTTCTTTAAGACTATATGTCAAAATTACCAAATGTTGGACATCCAATAGCCGATGATCAATAAATCAATGTGCTTTAGTGGTGTCGTTAAACAAAAAACCCCACCCAGTATCTTACTCATTCATAACAGTTATCAGTCTTACCTCGCAGTACAGGCATCCTGACCCTGTGCTTGTTTCAAGGCTCCTGGATGCAGTGGACAAGGGACTTCTAATTATATGTACCGCATATAGTGACAAGACTCAATTTTATCTCTTAACCAATGGTCCAGAATAAATGTCTGTTAAGAGACAATTTTTTTTTTGTATATGATTACTTAACTGTATTTTACTTGATATTAAGTATTATTAAAGGATTCAAAACACCACATAACTGGATGGTGCATAGTTACTACAGTATGCAGTCGGTTCACACTTGAACTCAAACATAGAAAGGCTAGAGATACATACATGTACAATTAATGCATGTAAACAGCTGAAGACAGGTCAAAACAAGAGCTGGTGCAAAGGTCTATTTGTTATCACTGACTTTGAATGATGGTATTTTTTATTTCATGGTGCACCACAACTGGCATATCAAAGGCTGTGGTATGTATTATCCTTTCTGTGGGATGGTGCCTATATAAAAGATCCCTTGCTACTATTGGAAACATTTAGCAGCCCAGATTCCTCTCTAAGACTATATGTCAAGATTACCAAATTATGTTTGACATCCAGTTTAATAGCCAATGATTAATAAATGTGCTCTAGTGGTGTCGTTAAACAAAACAACTTTTTTATATATATATATACCACCTACCAGTTAATAATCCATAGAAATAGATGGGATGTATCCCAGTGGTTATGGTGGTAGAGTGATGGTTAATAGTATGAACCAGCCCTGATAGACTCTGGTTTTTCCTGTCCCAAACAAACAGTGATTATAATTATCAGACATGTGTAGGAAATTGTTCGGGGGGGGGGGGGGGGGGGGGGGGGGGTCTAGATTGTGGCAAGTAAGGTTTTTATTTATTGGGGCAGGTCATGCTCTGGTAAATAAAAACCCCCACCTTATTAGAACATCAAATGTCTTGGTATAAGCTGTCCTGTCTGAAAAAGTACACTTAAAACTAAAATGATTGTTTATTACTTTGGCTTTGTAGCCTCTCTCACTCTCTTTCCCACAAGTGTCTAACTTACTGTATATTATACCAAACAAGTTGTAGTTTATAGTGTGAACAAATGTCGTTAAACAATCACCATATCCTTTACTTCCATTCACATTATAAATAATAAACTGTGGTATGAGACCGTTATCTATTCGCCTACGGGTAACCAGTTAGCGACAGCTGTTACCATGTATATCACCATCGTCAGCGTCGTCGCTGTCATCCAGCAGTCTCTTCGTCTCTTCTCGGTCTGTCATCGTAACTAATGTGTAATATTTCCACACCCATACCCAGCAGCGATACCCTGCATTGCATACACCGTCGCGGTTTTACAAACACATAGGACGGTGTAAAGAGAAATAATGACCTGTGAAAAAAAGAGAATCCTTCAAGCTGGGATCTCAATATTATATATATGTATTCGATTTATTATTTAATCATGGTCTTTAGATGTCTTTGTGAAGTAAAGCGGCGAGATATCTATGTTTTACTTTGCCGACCGCAGCGGTCGGCGTCAACTTTTGCGTTAAAGTTTCGCATTTGGATCAAGTTTATAAAAAACAGTCCTTAGCTTTGGTAGTGAAACTTGGTTTAGAGTTGTCCGAAGGGACGTCGATAGTGTGGTATTGACGTGGCTTCTAGAATTTTTGTAAAATCCACCAGCCATGGGATCAGTGATTTAAAAAATTTACTAGCTATGATTCAAAATTCACTAGCCCAAATTTATTTTAAGTTAATACAATTTTACTAAGAAATAGTAATAATCATATATCTCACCTAAAGAGGGAGGTATAGCTTAAAACCCTAACATGGAGGGGGGTGGTGGGTGGAGGGCAGGATATTCATATTTACAAAATAAACTAGCTGCAACATTTGACAAAAACATTTCACTAGCCGTCGGGCTGCTCGGGCATGGCAATAGTACAGTAGTTATATAGTAGACCAACATTGAATATCACTAACCATGAGAATGGGACTACCATAGTCAAAAAATCCTGCCTATATATATGTTTATCTCTTCTGGGTTATTATTATTATTTTATTTTTATTGTTATTATTTCTGTGCACCGAAAAAGGTTTGTAGCCGAGACATAAAATTCCGGTGAATTCTTGTTTTATTACTGGTATAAAAAACAAAACAAAACAAAACAACCCGGATGCACAATGGTTATAAGGAAGAGTAGTCTTGAAAAATTACCCTTGAATCATTTGATGTTAGGCCCGATTTATTAACACAATTCCTTCCGTTCTGTTGTAGTCAAGTTCTAATGCCACGTTCCGTTTTGGGTTTTACCCTCTTGCTATTATTATCTGATCTTGTTTCCGGTTTACAGACGCCCCTCCAGAGAATAAAAATGCAAATATAGATGACAAAAAAATATTTTTTTAATATGACCTCGAGTTTGGTTTCTGGAACAGATTTATTAGTTTGTCACAATGAGGAAAGTAAAGAATTCTTCATCAAAATGAATAACGGTGAGATTTTACGTTACTGTTAAATGTCCTGACTGGATGATAAACTATGATAGGCTAGTCTAATGAATAGTGATAAACTGAGAAATTAGTTCATCAAGATTTCAAAGATAAACGTCGAGTGCACATTTGCACTCGACGTTTATCTTGATGAACTGAGGAACGTGGTAGGGACATATCACCCATTTTCAGGAAACGTGACCATATTGATTGAGAAAAAATGAAACAATGCAATATCGTTATATGATAAAAAAAAAAATCATGTTTATTTCTGAAATAACACAGTGTTGCCTGTTAGTGTACAAAGTTTCAGGACTCGGACTGAAATAGTCAAAACAATACAATCATTCAAAGATACATGTCAAAATTAGGCAAGTAATCTACGTGACTACTCAACATGAGTTCAGAATGGTTGATTATATCTTAATGGTAGATAACGTGAAACAAAGAAATAACTGTTCCATTCTTTGTTTAAAAAACAACAACCCATGTCTGCCTTGACAAGCAATCAAAAATTATATCTGATTAAAAATAAAGGGGTCAACATTTTAAAGTACTGTGCACAGCTCTGATCATGGGTACCAAAAGTGTTACATGAAGGTCAAAAATATAAAATTGTTCAATCAAGATATATATTGTATTAATTGTAAGAGTTATGAATATACTACATACATTTTTATAAAGTAGACCTTGGAGATGTGTATTTTGACTTTGAGAGGATGTGAAATACACTGAACTGAGAAAGTTATGCATATAACATTTTAAAGTAACTGCAACTACAAAGTCTACAACAACCCGTGTGCATTATTAAATTGCGTATTTTCAAATGGTTTGGCAATAAACTATCGCATATTATCCACAATTCACTAATTAGAACACACATCTATGCGTATCTGTAAATGCTTATCAATGGAAAAGTAGTCTTTTAGATTACAATGTATGTATCGTAGATCACAGTAGAACAAGATATGCGCCAAAAGCATATAAAGTAATACCATAATGTTTTATATAGTTGTAACATATGATTGACTGATACTTGAGTCGATCTACATCACAATGAATGAATAAAGAGTTAGTGAATCGATAGTCACAGTTTTGCCAAAAATATACTAACTAAAAATATCAAATTGCAATAATAGTCATATTATTCTGATTTAATAACAGCATCGAAGATAATATTCAATATTTCAGTAGTAACATAGATTACGATGTAATTGTAAATGATCTCACACGGAAAGCAGCAAAATTTTATCAGCATCGTCAGATGTTGCTTTATCTGATGCTTTGGAATAGCATGCACACAAAAAGGAAATTAAACAATCACCTTCCGTGACATCTATCTCCCCCACTTGCCCAACAAACCATGTATTGTTGTACACCACTCCAACCCAGTGATTTATTTGGAAATCTTTAATCACAACTGCTTGGACCTCATTGGAACTCACAGTTCCTGGTGTGTCCTCTACTTCACTTTCGGTATTGCTGTATTCTGGTGTGACATCTAACTCAGTTTGTGCAGCGTTGTTTCTTGGAGTATCTTCTACTTCAGTCTCAATAGGTTTGTTTCCTGGTGTGTCTTCTACTTCTACTTGTGCAGTGTGCTTCCTTTCAAGTGTGGCTATGATCCAGTCATCATGGTGTTCTCCGGCGATACATTGTTGGCAGTAGCAGGACACTTCTCGGGTCTTGATGCATCCCAGATGAACAGGAACTATTGCATGGATTTGCATTGTGCCTTTGACAGAAACAAGTTTGCTGTTGATCTCTACACACTGCACGAGCTGAAGCACATTCTTCTGGAGTAACCAGTATGTATGTTGCTGATAAATGCCATCCTTAAGTAAAGTAAACAAATCTGTAATCTACGTTATTAAAACATGTAATCTACGTTACTCAACATGAGTACTTTATCTTTAATATATTTGAAATGTATTTCAAAATAGATGTGTATGTGCTTGGAGTAGGAGTGTAACAGAAAAATCAACTTCCACTGTGGGGATTCGAACTACGGACTCTCAGTACGATAGTCCAGCGCTCTACCAACTGAGCTAATGGGGAAATTCCCACTAGCTACTTATGTCATGTCATAGGGTTTTACGTGCACATTCAGAACAAGCTGTTGTAGCGCACGCCTGTCGTGGGTGCAAGAGCCGGCCAAGGCCGGCTCCTCCGTCCATGACAGGGAAGGTGGGGGGAGGGGAGAGGAGGGACCGCCTGCACTGGCAGGTGCAAGGGAGCACCAGCAGCCCGATCAAATCGGCAGCAGGCGGGTGGGGGTGGTGGTGGTGTTATGGAATTTGAATGGAGCAGTTAAATGCCAAAGAGAAAAGGGTGCGCAATTTTGATTGAGGGAATTTGGCGCAATTTTGAATGGTCGGTCGAAAGGTAAATGGCCGAGCTAATATAGGTTTTGATATTAGTGAATCGAGAGTAGCTCGTTAATTTTAGACCTTTACGATGCTGTGGTATCTCCCTAGGTTGCCCTACTGCCAGTAGGAGCACTTTATACCAACACTACTACATACTTCCCCCCCCCCCCCCCCCCCCCCCCCCCCCCCCCCCCCCCCTTCAAGGAATGCTGACATTGAATGAAAATAGCAACAATCCTGTCAATTGTTTTCAATGAATAAGTCACATAGATTACCACCTTAACGCAACACTTCACAATTGGTCATAAAATAGATGATTGATTATTAATTTTCAAATCCAACACATAAATTATTAGGTATTCTTTTAATTACAAATATATACTTCCAGATAGTTAATAGTTGGACAGAAATATATGTATTTGTAGAAAACATGGCATGCTTTATTTCATGGTATCGTAGATTACAGTAAAATAGGCGACATTTGTTTTTGAAGTGTCATAACTTTGGTATATGGTAAAATGATAATTTGAAATTTTACAGCAACTAGATGAAGGTCTTATGTGACAATTTTGATCAAAAACGCATGCATTTAATGTTATCCGTTATATTAAATCAAATTCGTTTCTTCGTACTTAATGTGGGCAACATCGCAAAACTGAACGTATTGCATGATAAATACCACATTTACCGAAAATTGGAAAACTTATCGTCCATTTATACGTTTTGGTTTTATTAGCGCACATATACAAGGATTTAATGAGGCATTAGTTTGCATATATACATGACGTTTTATGCCTTTTAATAGCCAGCGACTTGAAATTGTCAAAAATGGTCAAGTTTCGTGAGAATGTATTGTATGTTTCTCCAGGAAATGCCTTGATATATTGAGTTGACATTTTGTGTATATCTTTATTATGTATTGATACCGGCCTCGGTGGCGTCGTGGTTAGGCCATCGGTCTACAGGCTGGTAGGTACTGGGTTCGGATCCCAGTCGAGGCATGGAATTTTTAATCCAGATACCAACTCCAAACCCTGAGTGAGTGCTCCACAAGACTCAGTGGGTAGGTGTAAACCACTTGCACTGACCAGTGATCCATAACTGGTTCAACAAAGGCCATGGTTTGTGCTATCCTGCCTGTGGGAAGTGCAAATAAAAGATCCCTTCAATAAAAAATCAATGTGCTCTAGTGGCGTCGTTAAATAAAACAAACTTAACTTTACTTTTTTATTATGTATTGTTGCAGATCAAGTTTGACTTTCATGGCCATTTACCCATTTTTGACAGAGTTGTGGCCTTTGAACTTGGGTGATATAATTTTTATTTTTATTTATTTTATTTTATTTTATTTTAATTTTATTTTTTTGGGGGAGGGGTGCAATGCCTCAAGATATTAAGCTGGAATTTTATGTATAGCTTTATCATGTCCTGTTACAGTTCAAGTGTGACTTCCATGGCAATTTACTCGTTTTTCACAGTCATGGCCCTTGAATTTAAAGGTGATATGAAAATTTGTTTTCCAGATGGGTTTTTTGCAATGCCTGAAAATATTGAAATGAAATTTTTTATATAGCTTAGCAGCTGCTTTTTGATGTACTGTTACAGATGAACTTTAAGTTTTAATGGCGATTTATCCATTTGTGATAGTTATGGCCCTTGAATTTTGGAGATAAGAAAAATGGTTGGCCCTAGTAGGGGACATGTATTGCTTTAGCAGTACTCTCAGTATGCTTGTTATTAGTCCCATACCAGTCCAACCGGAGGGGACTATAGGTTTCTTCTCCATCCTTCTGTCTGTCTATGTCTGTCGGTCTATCCCATTTAATATAGTTTTTTGACATTAAAAAAAAAAAAGCCTCCAGATAGTGAGCTGAATTTTTTTGTATAGCTTTACCATGTACTGTTACAAGTAAAGTTTGACATTCATACCCATTTTGACAGAGTTATGGCCCTTCTATTTAGGAGATATTAAAAAACAAATTCAGGAACTTTTTTCTATGTAATGCCTGAAAATATTGCGATGAAATTTTGTATATAGCTTTATCATGTACTGTTACTGATCAAGTTTAACTTTATTGACAATTTATCCATTTTTTAGTTATGGTCCTTGAACTTGGGAGGGGAGACACGTAGTCCTGTGGTAAAGTGCTCACTTGATGTACGGCCATTCTAGCTAGGATCAGTCCCCATCGGTGGGCCCACTCCATGGGCTATTTCTCATTCCAGCCAGTGATATTAGATGTAGATCCTATATTAATCCGTCTGCCCCACTATTTAAACAGTTAAAATGGATGACAATGGAAACACGAATCCACTATCACAAATGTTTACAAATGTATAAATGTCTATGCATTGAAGCCCCAAACTATCTTTCAAACTTATTAATAAATGTTGGAGAAAACAATCCCTACAACCTTCGAAATGTAGAGGATGGAATCTATTAATTCTAAAACCTAAAATGTCTTTATTTAAACATACTTTCAGTTACTCTGGACCAGTACTTTGGAATCAATTACCTAAAGCTATCTGATCATTGCCAAATGCTGCTCTTTTTAAATATAGACTCAAGAAATATTTTCTAAAATAATATCATTTGTACATATGTTACAATTATGTTTATTGCCATACATGTATATGTATTTTCTATTTGTTCATAAATGTATGTAATGTAATTCTGTATTGTTTGTACCCGAGTGCCTCAGGGAAGATTAGCTTTTGCTAACTGTGTTGCCCTCACTAAATAAAGAATTTATTATTATTATTATTATTATTATTATAGTGCACCACGACTACTATATCAAAGACCGTGGTATGTGCCATCCAGTCTGTTGGATGGTGCATATAAAAGATTCCTTGCTACTAATAGAAAAATGTTGCGGGTTTACAAGAACCATGTTAGACACTTGTAAACAGGGGGCAGGATTTAGCTCAGTCAGCCGAGTGTTCGTCCGAGTTGCTTGTCACAGGATTGAACCACCTCAGTGGATCCATTCAACTGATTGGGTATTTTTTCATTCCAACCAGTGCACTACAACTGGTAAAAGGCTGTGGTATCACCGTATGTGCTTCCCTGTCTGTGGGAGAGTGCATACAAAAGATTCATTGCTACTAATGAAAAAATCTAGCAGGTTTTTTCTCTAAAACAGACTATATGTTAATAAATTACCAAATGTTCGACATCCAACAGCCGATGATTAATGAATAAAGTTGCTCTAGTGGTGGTGTTGAAGAAACAAACAAATAAACAATAAACAGTTGTAGCTTAAAATGTGCTATGTGTTAACTACTTAGTACTAGTATTCCTTTCTGTGTTATTTCAGACACTGACAAAGCATTTCTCCAGTACACGTGGATCAGTCCAGATGTAGCTGACCTCTACCACACAGAGGTACCCCCTGTTTTTAGGGGGAAGGGAGTCGCAAAACTCTTAGCAAAGGTAGGAAGTTTAAACTAATGGGAGTCTCAAAACTCTTACCATAAGTAGGAAATAAAGTTCAAACTAAAGGGAGTTGTAAAACTCTTAAGCAAAAGTGGAAAATAAAGTTCAAATTAAAGTGAGTGGTAAAAACTCTCAACAAAGATGGGAATTAAACTAATGGAAGTTGGAAATTTCTTCTAAAGGGGGAGGCTTGATTTAGCTCAGACGGTCGAGTGCTTGCCTGAGGTGCATGCGTCGTATGATCAAACCACCTCCGTGGATTCATTCAAACCACAACACAACTGGTCAAAGGCTGTGGTATGTGCTTTCCTGTTTGTGGGGAAAATGCATATAAAAGATCCCTTGCTACTGATGGAAAAATGTAGCAGCTTTCCTCTGATGACTACGAGTCAGGATTACCAAATATGTTTGACATCCAATAGTCCATGATTAATAAAGCAATGTTCTCTAGTGGTGTCATTAAACAAAACAAACTTTAACTTTCTTCTAAACGGAGTCATAATACTTGTGGGACGTCATTTGAACATCAATGCTGAGCTTTAATTCGGAAAACTTTATTTGCCGACAGCAACAGATTGACTGAAATATACTATAAATAGCCTATTATTGATTTATACAAACATAGTATTTGTTAGGAGCCAACATAACTTCTATGACATTACAAACATCCAATGCACGCATGTCGCAACTATCAAATGAAACAATAATCTACCCTTAGCATGTGTATAATACATATATATATAATAAGTATAATATAAGTAATACAATGCGCCTACCATTTATATATATGTACATTTATATACATATACCATTTAATACATATACCATTTAATACATAGTTATGTGTAGGCTTATTTCGCCTTAATATAAGACTAAGCAGTATTTTATTTAAACATTTTAAACTAAGTTATAAATAGTAATACATACCGTATTTGTCAGCGTACCACATTCTTTTGGAATTAACAAACATCTTTTAGAAAGACAAAAATTAACATTACCTAAAGAATGACTAATGGAATTACCATGACGTCATACACGTAAACAAAGACGTGCATGCATAATAAACAAACAAATATATACATTACGTAAATGTAATGTTTGGCCTTAACAATACTTACCAAAGATAAAAAGTTCAAACTTAAAGCTAAAAAGGGTAGCAAAACTCTTAGCAAAGGTATGAAGTAAAGTTGAAATTTAATTAGTCGACAATTTTGCAATCAGGAGTGGGAATTGGTGAACTGTAAAAAACGAGGAAATCTAGAAAGGTCCGGGGTGGTAAACTGTAAAAAAAAAAAGACTTTAAGAGGAAATCTAGAGGGGTCCGGGGGCAAGGACGATTAAAATGCGAGGAAGCGCAATGCATGTTCCATGAGAGGAAATCCGCGGATCCTAACCCCTGTGCAATGCATTTATTGCCCATTTGGGGCGGGATGTTGTCCAGTGGTAAAGTGTTCGCTTGATGCGTGGTCGGTCTGGGATCGATCCTAGTCGGTGTGCCCATTGGGCTACTTCTAGTTCCAGCCAGTGCACCACGACTGGCATATCAAAGGCCGTGGTATGTACTACCCTGTCTGTGGGATGGTGCATATAAAAGATCCCTTGCTGCTAATAGAAAAAGAGTAGCCCATGAAGTGGCGACAGCGGGTTTCCTCTCTCAATATCTGTGTGGTCCTTAACCATATGTCTGACGCCATATAACTGTAAATAAAATGTGTCGAGTGCGTTGTTAAATAAAATATTTCCTTTCCTTTCCTTATTGCCCACTGTACAGGTCAGCATTACTAGTTTTAAAGTGATACGTCCCTCTAGAAACTGACCCGCATAGAATATGCAACATTTGACCAAAACAAAATCACTAGCCGTCTGGCATGGCAATGGTAGTTATTTACTAGCCCAACATTAAATATTACTAGCCATGGGAGTGGGGCTATCATAATCTAGAAGCCTTGCATAGATACAGTGAGTGCACACTCGCTCCCCTAACTTCAGAGTGCCCTGGACC
>NC_054711.1:34838884-34860521 GCF_016097555.1 Gigantopelta aegis
TTTAAAACGTTCCTTCTTTCCGTAACCATATGTTCAGTGCCATATACATGTAACTAATTAAAAACATTCCTTCTTTCCGTAACCATATGTTCAGTGCCATATACATGTAACTAATTAAAAACATTCCTTCTTTCCTTAACCATATGTTCAGTGCCATATACATGTAACTAATTAAAAACATTCCTTCTTTCCTTAACCATATGTTCAGTGCCATATACATGTAACTAATTAAAAACGTTCCTTCTTTCCGTAACCATATGTTCAGTGCCATATACATGTAACTGTAATTTAAAACATTCCTTCTTTCCGTAACCATATGTTCAGTGCCATATACATGTAACTGTAATTAAAAACATCCTTCTTTCCGTAACCATATGTTCAGTGCCATATACATGTAACTGTAATTTAAAACGTTCCTTCTTTCCGTAACCATATGTTCAGTGCCATATACATGTAACTGTAATTAAAAACATTCCTTCTTTCCGTAACCATATGTTCAGTGCCATATACATGTAACTAATTAAAAACATTCCTTCTTTCCGTAACCATATGTTCAGTGCCATATACATGTAACTGTAATTTAAAACGTTCCTTCTTTCCGTAACCATATGTTCAGTGCCATATACATGTAACTGTAAAGTGTAATTTAAAACATTCCTTCTTTCCTTAACCATATGTTCAGTGCCATATACATGTAACTGTAATTTAAAACATTCCTTCTTTCCTTAACCATATGTTCAGTGCCATATACATGTAACTAATTAAAAACATTCCTTCTTTCCGTAACCATATGTTCAGTGCCATATACATGTAACTGTAATTTAAAACGTTCCTTCTTTCCGTAACCATATGTTCAGTGCCATATACATGTAACTGTAATTAAAAACATTCCTTCTTTCCTTCTCTTTGTATAATGAGATTATTCAGATTCCCTTTCTTATAAATGAATCATTTAGTGTTTTTATATGATGTTTCCAACCCACCTCTAACTGTATAAATATGTAGTATTTTGGTATTATTGCTGGTAAGCTACATCAATTTCCTTTAAAAAATTATGTTCAAGGATTAAAATTAATTTAATTTAATGGCACCCAGTACGAAAAACACTATCAGCTATTGGGTGTCAAAGGTAAATGATGATAGTCAACATCAATAAAATATATAATAAAATTATCAATAAAACAGTGTTAACGGCCGTTAAAAGAGTTGGTCCATGATGCAAATCAACATACCTACCAAAAATATAATAAATGTTACGGCTGGAGCATGTGGTAATTATAAATCATTGCAATTGACTATCAACCCACAACAAAATACATAGTATGTAGATTTGAAAGTGTTACCACAGTTGTTCATAGAACATATTTTTTAAATGTGCCATCATGGCAGCCACTATAATTTTGGTATGTGATAGGCAGGCCTCTGAGAATTGAACATCTCCGTCACCCATTTATCAGTTATGCAGAAATAAATCCCCTTTTGCATAACCCGTTATATCCAAGTAAATGGTGATCCAAATTTCATGCAAACAAAAAAACCTGATTATGCAAAATTAGATTCGCATGAGCAGTATACGCAGACGAAACTATCGTTCTCACAATTTTTAGAAGCCTGATGTGTTTTGTTGACAGATTCGTCAGAGCATGAGCCAATCGTGTCTACAGCTGGTGGGCTGGTACCACAGTCACCCACACTGCCAGCCTGACCCGTCTCTCAAAGACATCGACTGTCAGATGTCGTACCAGCTCAAGATGAAGGGATCTGGCACCACATACCACCCGTGTTTAGGATTCATCGTTTGTAAGTTAATCATTTAAAACTAGTATTACCGTTATGTTATTTACCAAATACAGAATACTACATTCGTGTCCGTTAGATGTCATTTATCTTACGAGTTATTTTAAAATGAATAAAAGTATGGATGGTATGGCTGCAGAATTTGATCAAATATAAAACTTGCAATGCAGAAAAGCACCTATGTCCAGAGAACACCAGGTAACAAAAGAAACAATAGATGAGCTTGCTACTGAACTGAACTAACTGGCCTGAACACCGAGTTGACTGTGAACACAACCCAAACTGACAATATCAAAGACACAGGAAAACAATAGAAACAAAATAAGAGACAGCTTTGTACTATTAGTGTTAGACAAAATAAAATATATAGTGTATGTGAAATGCAATTTAAAACAGCCGGTTACAAAAATACTTGTCAAAAAATACTTTTTAAACTCAAAATTACAACCTATTTCGATTTGAAATACAAACACCAGAATTCTCTCAAAACCTGAAATTTTTCTTGCACACCCATGGATCATGATCCATTTTTACATATCAGTACAAAAGAGAACCTCTGCAAACCGGATACCCCTTAAAAACAGACATTTTACTTGGTCTCGAGGGGGTCCAGTTTAGAGTGTCCCATTTTTAAAGGGTCATTCTCATTGAATCGTATGGTAAGAACACTTAAATTGGAACAACTTTAATTTCATACATTCCGATTTTTGTAGGGCCGCCAAGTCGGTGCGACTAATCGCACAATGAGAACCCCACTTAACTAATTAATGTAAAAACAAGGGATTAGGTGCCCTTGTTTTAAAGTTACACCCCTTCCCAAGAAAAATACTTTGCAGTGTGATTTGTTTAACTAATTTTGTTGTGGTTGTTGCAGCTGCGTTTGACATTCGACCCAGCAAGAATGATGCAGTGTTCCAAGCTTTCTGGGCCATGCCACCACCTGAGGTAAAATTTCATATCATGTTAAAATGGTTCTACCCCATTTCACAATAGTGACATTTCTAAAATTGTGGTGTTGCTAAACAAACATTGATTTTCATGCTTTCTGTACTTTACTGCTAGTTTCCGATAGTTACTGCTAATGTGGCCCTGTTCGTACCCGTTTCCAGTGGTAACCATTCTAAAATGGTGGTGTTGCTAAACAAACATTGATTTTCATGCTTTCTGTACTTTAATGCTAGTTTCCGATAGTTACTGCTAATGTGGCCCTGTTCGTACCCGTTTCCAGTGGTAACCATTCTAAAATTGTGGTGTTGCTAAACAAACATTGATTTTCATGCTTTCTGTACTTTAATGCTAGTTTCCGATAGTTACTGCTAATGTGGCCCTGTTCGTACCCGTTTCCAGTGGTAACCATTCTAAAATGGTGGTGTTGCTAAACAAACATTGATTTTCATGCTTTCTGTACTTTAATGCTAGTTTCCGATAGTTACTGCTAATGTGGCCCTGTTCGTACCCGTTTCCAGTGGTAACCATTCTAAAATTGTGGTGTTGCTAAACAAACATTGATTTTCATGCTTTCTGTACTTTAATGCTAGTTTCCGATAGTTACTGCTAATGTGGCCCTGTTCGTACCCGTTTCCAGTGGTAACCATTCTAAAATGGTGGTGTTGCTAAACAAACATTGATTTTCATGCTTTCTGTACTTTAATGCTAGTTTCCGATAGTTACTGCTAATGTGGCCCTGTTCGTACCCGTTTCCAGTGGTAACCATTCTAAAATGGTGGTGTTGCTAAACAAACATTGATTTTCATGCTTTCTGTACTTTAATGCTAGTTTCCGATAGTTACTGCTAATGTGGCCCTGTTCGTACCCGTTTCCAGTGGTAACCATTCTAAAATTGTTCTGTGATATACTATTTCCTACTTAATAAACATTTTCTGTGGTAATTGCTTTAATATTAAATTAATTTGAATTTACTTTTTGCTAATTCAGTGTTATCTGTTCCAAGGTTAATAATTTTAATACTGCCCTACTTGTTCTACTGTTCTACACTATATTTGCCCTGTATTGATTACATTACGACAATATCCAGACATTACTTGGTTTTCTAATTTGTGAATTTCAATCTTGAATGTATAATACATATTGTTATATTACAGTAACATCCATAATTTGGTCATTGTTTAATGCATGTATTTCAATATTGTATGTTAATCATTAAACCAGTTTTTGTCAATTATTTAACTTCGGCATGATTTAATAAAAAAAAAAAAAGCTGTTTTGGAAAAAATCAAATGTTCAGTTTTTTTATGTGCAACTATTAAACCGTCAACATACTTGTATAAATAAAACAACACTACTTTCTCATAGCAAAGATTGTTATCTGCTCATGGAGGTTAAATTATTATAATTTTATTTTGTTTAAGAATAATATAATGTAGAGTTTAGTATGATAAATCAAGAAAATATAATATCAAACCTATGAACAAACCACGTTCTTCACTATGAGCAAATATTGCTGTTTTATTTATATCTTGACCAGTGTTTTTAAAACTTGCATATATAAAATAGAAAATTTCTGTCATTTCTAAAACATCTTTCCTGGGGTTTTTTTTTTACAGCCAAACTAAAATAATTGACCAAAAAAACCCCATGTTTAGTGGAAGCTAGTGCATGGTACAGATTTCTTGTGGATTATTTTACAGCAATATCCCGATGGGTATGGGATTCCCATGAAGATGAAGTACTCGGTCTACCAGAATACATCACTGTCTGAAGAACTACTGGCAGAAATAGTATGTATAGAGAATAACACATGAGTGGGCATTAAGTTACTGTACCATCTATCTTACAACGAGTTGTTTTAAAACATATGTAATGAGCGAAAGTGAGTTTGATACATTTTTAAACAATGAGTTGTAAGATAAATGGTATCTAACAGACACAAATGTATTATTCTATTTCTTACATATCCTCAAAAACCAGGTTTTAAGCAAATTTTAACATCTTTGTTGACTAAAAGTTATTTACACTTGCATGTCACAAACAAATGATTGTTAGATTAACTGTATGTCAGTGTAATCGATTTCGATCGTGCTGTTTTTTCATTGCACGTATGGCATTGGTGACCTTGTCATCACCTAGGAGCAGCCAGTCATGTCTTGAAATTGTTAACACACGTACATGTGTCAATAAATATGTGTTATAAAAAAGAACAAATGATGTTCTCACCAACGGGTGTGTAAGAAACTGAATTAATAGCAAGGTATAACATGATTTATCCTACAACATACGTGTAATATCCATGTCAAAAACTGAATTAATAGCAAGGTATAACATGATTTATCCTACAACTTACGTGTAATATCCATGTCAAAAACTGAATTAATAGCAAGGTATAACATGATTTATCCTACAACTTACGTGTAATATCCATGTCAAAAACTGAATTAATAGCAAGGTATAACATGATTTATCCTACAACATACGTGTAATATCCATGTCAAAAACTGAATTAATAGCAAGGTATAACATGATTTATCCTACAACTTACGTGTAATATCCATGTCAAAAACTGAATTAATAGCAAGGTATAACATGATTTATCCTACAACTTAAGTGTAATATCCATGTCAAAAACTGAATTAATAGCAAGGTATAACATGATTTATCCTACAACATACGTGTAATATCCATGTCAAAAACACATTCGATATTTTATTGTTAAAATTTGTTTTTGTTATGACTCGAGCTGTAATTAACTTTCTGTTTGTTAGTCTTCCCGAGCAGCTTACCTTATGATGTTATGATTCTTTTAACTGTAGCTTTTTACCTGAACTGTTTTTATATCTTTATTCTGTCAGTCCTCACAGTCAGCTTACCGTTGTAATGCGATTAATCTTTTAACTCTGGTGTTTCACTTGAACAGTTTCTATCCTACTGGTTTTAAAGGCTGAACACCTGTTTTTGATGTTTAGTTTTCTCCTGACGATGTCAACATTTAGTTTACAAAACTTTGAGATTTTAAACTTGTTGTTTACTTTTATTATTTTATTAAACTACACCACTAGAGCACATTGATTTATTAATCGTCGGCTGTTGGATGTCAAACATTTCGTCATTTGACATATAATCTTTGATAGGAAACTCACTACATTTTTCAACTAGTAGCAAGGATTTTTTATATACACCATCCCACAGACAGGATAGCACATACCACGGCCTTTGATATACTAGTCGTGGTGCACTGGCTGGAACAAGAAATCTGACGGGAATTGATCCTAAAATGACTGCTTATCAAGTGAGCAATTTACCACTGGGCTACATCCCACCCCATAGTTTGTTGTATTAACCCAGTTAATATATATTTTGCTGTTGATGGGTCATTTGTTTACAGGCCAACATGATCTGTACACCTGAGAGTAATGTTTTGATGAGATTTAGTTAAAGTGTGTGATATTTGTGCCACTCGTGATGCGGTCGTAATACCAATAAAGACAACTATAAAACTTTGATTTACTAAATTTCAAATTAAATGTATTTTAATGTGTTGTGAGATAAATAGAATTTGCTATTCGTGGTTTTGATATGTAAAATATCAACCTCATCTGGTTCATTGTTATTGATCTTGGCAAACCTCAACAAATACCAATTTTTGTAAACTACACTACTAGAGCACATTGATGTATTAATCATCGCCTATTGGATGTCAGACATTTGGTCATTTGACATATAGTCTTCAAGAGGAAACCCGCTACATTTTTCCATTAGTAGCAAAGTATCTTTTATGTGCACCATCCCACAGACAGGATAGCTCATACCACAGCCTTTGATATACCAGTTCTCTTGATGAATGTTTTACATATTTTTTTGCTTGTAGTTAATTATCATTCAAACATGCTGTCCTAGGCACACACCACAGCACCCTGGGCCCATATTTTTCAAAGCAATCTTAGCATTAGGAAATCATAAAAACACTGTAGGCTATGATGTCACTACAGCACATACCATAGTGATGTCATAGCTTACAATAGTTTTTTGATTCCTTAGTGTTAAGATGGCTTCGAAAATATGGGCCCAGGACTGTCCAGGTCCATCATGTTTTACATGGGTGCTGCCCGAGTAGTTTTTTTTACATTTTGTTAACATTATAGTAATTATTATGGCAGTTGATTTGTTATAAAAGAACCATAAAACATAAAGTCAAGAATATTTCTTTTTCTTTCAGAAAAAGATGACAGATTTTTACAGAGATGCACCAGACAGGGTTATTTTCCTTGAGAAATGGATCAACAATAAACCATTCATAGAGAAATTAAAGGTAAATGAATTAACAGTAAGCCATTCAGAGAGAAATTAAAGGTAGATGGATTGACAGTAAGCCATTCAGAGAAATTAAAGGTAGATGGATTGACAGTAAGCCATTCAGAGAAATTAAAGGTAGATGGATTGACAGTAAGCCATTCATAGAGAAATTAAAGGTAGATGGATTGACAGTAAGCCATTCATAGAGAAATTAAAGGTAAGTGAATTGACAGTAAGCCATTCATAGAGAAATTAAAGGTAAGTGAATTGACAGTAAGCCATTCATAGAGAAATTAAAGGTAGATGGATTGACAGTAAGCCATTCAGAGAAATTAAAGGTAAGTGAATTGACAGTAAGCCATTCATAGAGAAATTAAAGGTAAGTGAATTGACAGTAAGCCATTCATAGAGAAATTAAAGGTAGATGGATTGACAGTAAGCCATTCATAGAGAAATTAAAGGTAGATGGATTGACAGTAAGCCATTCATAGAGAAATTAAAGGTATATGGATTGACAGTAAGCCATTCATAGAGAAATTAAAGGTAGATGGATTGACAGTAAGCCATTCATAGAGAAATTAAAGGTAAGTGAATTGACAGTAAGCCGTTCATAGAGAAATTAAAGGTATATGGATTGACAGTAAGCCATTCATAGAGAAATTAAAGGTATATGGATTGACAGTAAGCCATTCATAGAGAAATTAAAGGTAGATGGATTGACAGTAAGCCATTCATAGAGAAATTAAAGGTAAGTGAATTGACAGTAAGCCATTCATAGAGAAATTAAAGGTATATGGATTGACAGTAAGCCATTCATAGAGAAATTAAAGGTATATGGATTGACAATAAATAATTTCTTTCATAAATTAAAGGTCTTTTATTCTTGTTCATGGTGCATTCTGTGTTTGTGGAACAGTCTGTCTATGCTGCAGTGTGCAAATTAACAACAAACTCAGTTAGGCATATGGGGGAAAAACAAGTTTCAAAATCTTAGTTAACTGGAACTGGATTCATGTGATTTTCATCAATTATATGTACATACCAAATTAAGTTATGATAATCCCGATGTTCGAAACTTTTAATTTTAGAATGTAATGGTTTGCCACATAACCATTTGGCATTTTACATGAATAGAATATTGTGCCCTGTAGACACAGGTGGTCAGTTATGTTTCCAACCTATTTAAAATTTTGCCTAACAATGTGTGGATGGTGTGACCAGAATAGGTGTGAAATAGCAACAATTGAAGACTCTAACACGGCCACGTTGGTATAGTGGTTAAGCCATCAGACTTAAGGCTGGTAGATACTGGGTTCATATCCCACCTCAGGCAAAGGGAGGATTTTCCATTGCAGTACTAACTCCAATCCTTTTGACTCAATGGTGTAAACCCACATACAGTTCACAAAGTTTCACAAACTTCACGGTGCGATTATGGTTGTGTCTCCCGAGTTCGTGACCCAAATGAGAGATAACTATGTGGCAGGTACTGCAGTTTATACATTCTGGGTTGGGGTGATACCGAGGTATTCCAACTGACAGTAAGTATGGAGCAGGGCCGTCAAGTAGTCCCATACCGAAATAGAAATACTGTGGCTTCACCATTCAACTCATCATTATCTGTATACAGTCTGACCTTGTTATAACAACCACGTTTATCACTGGCTCACTTTGTTGTTATAGCAAAATTGCCTTTATAAAAATTTGTTTTGTTTAACGACATCACTAGAGCACGTTGATTTATTAATCATTGGCTATTCAATGTCAAACAAAGTCTTTGAGAGGAAACCCGCTACATTTTTCTATTGGAAGGAAAGGAATGAAAACTCTATTAACATGCACTGAAGGTTCAGGCACGTCCATTCTGGGCACGAGTTCTGATTTGCACCAGATCTGTCTTGGACGTTGTTGTTTTTTCCATTAGTAGCAAGGGATCATTTATATACACCATCCCACAGACAGGATAGCACATACCACAGCATTGGATATACCAGTCGTGGTGCACTGGCTGGAATGAGAAATAGCATAATGGGGCCCACCGATGGGGATCGATCACAGACCATTATTAAAATAGAGGATAATAAACAAGTTACCAGTTATTATCAAATTTATGTCCCTTGTGAAATAATTTTCACTTGTCATGAAAATTATTTCACAAGGGACATAAATTTGATATCTGGTGCCAAGTTTGTTATTCTATTTATTACCTGAGCTATTTTTTCTCTAAAAGCCCTTATTTTCAACACACATGCACGTACATGTATAGAAACGACATAAACCACTGTACGCACTGTTCTGAGTATTGCTATAACTTTGTAAGTGTCAAATCATCCAATAATATTGTTCGTTAGACCAATGCATGATAATTTTTCAGTGAGAAATTACGATTTTTATTTTCCCTGTCATGAATACCTGCTGGGGTAATAATGTATTATTATTAATCAAGGTGCATTCACTGTCAATCTAATCATTCCATGGTGAAAGATCTAAAACTAGTGGACTTGATTGTTCAAAGTTAATCCTTTAATTGAATGACTAAAGGCAATACAGATTTAGCGTACATCAGGAACTCGGATATCATGTGACAGTCGGTTCACGACAAGATCAAGGATGCCAAGTGGCTGTGTATGTACTGTGTACTGTGTGTGTACTGTGTATGTACTGTGTACTATGTGTGTACTGTGTATGTACTGTGTATGTACTGTGTACTGTGTGTGTACTGTGTATGTACTGTGTACTGTGTGTGTACTGTGTATGTACTGTGTACTGTGTGTGTACTGTGTGTGTACTGTGTATGTACTGTGTACTGTGTACTGTGTGTGTACTGTGTACTGTGTATGTACTGTGTACTGTGTGTGTAATAGCAGCATGCTATGGCATCTGTGTTCATGTAATGTTGTCAAGAGGTGTTTTCAAAAGTCAGATGCACATTTGTTCCTAATTTGCTCTGTCGGTGTCGGAAGGTGTGAATTCCAATGTAATGAACATAATAAGATCAGTGTAAGTTTGTTTCCGACAATTTGTGGTTGGATGGTGTAAATGTTGTTGTAACGAGGTCGGACTGTTCGTATGTCTGTGATGTTTGACAAAAATGTTGGTGTGTTTGACAATCGAGTGTCTTCAGTAATTACTACTGCACAGTGTGTTCAGCTTTGATAATTGCCAACCTTAATACAACAACTATTGGTTGTTGGATTTATTGGTATGCCTTGTACTATATACGATTAATAAAATGAGGAATTATGTCATTGTGCACAAACCTTGAAAAGTCTTATCTGTTGGAATACTTCATTTAAAATACTTATTACAGCCAGTGCACCACGACTGGTATATCAAAGGCTGTGGTATGTGTTATCCTGTGTGGGATGGTGCATATAAAAGATCCCTTGCTACTAATAGAAGAATGTAGCGGGTTTCCTCTCTGAGACTGTATGTCAAAATTACCAAATGTTTGACATCCAATAGCCAATGATTAATAAATCAATATCCTCTAGTGGTATTGTTAAACAAACAAACTTTTCATTTAAAATATAACTGGCAGTGGCATGCTTTTAACTATATATTATCTGTTAAGGCTGTTGCTATGGTAAGCAGACTTAAATACAAAATCACCACTGAAAAATGAAAACTAACGTTGGCTGACCTGTTCCAATTCTAAATTTTTTTACTCTCTGTTTGCAGTCTTCTTTGTCGACTAAACTTCCCAGTGATCAGATAGAGCGTGGAACATTCCTGGATTACGTGCAAGAACTCTTGCTGCCAAAGAAAGGAACCATCTGATATTCATGGAAGCAGACGTGTTTATGAAACCAGTCAATTTAAGGAACCAATTATTTTATTTTAACCTTCTGACTACTACAGGCTAGATATCTCACCCAATGTCATGCCAGTCGACATACTGTACACTGTATACAGTGCATTCCCCAATTCATAATTCCTGCCATTTTGCACACGGCACTCACCGGAAACAAGATGGTGTCTTTTGTTTATGTTTTTTCAATTGAAAATACTGTGGAATTTTTAGTTCAAAACGTGGTTTTCGGCAAGTATTTTCGCTTCACAACAATGGCGGCACGTCACAGTCATTTTCAGGTATCGATAGCTGATTGTGACAGCTAATTTGATAATAAATTTGATCATTTTACCAACATCAAAAGTCACCAAATATTGGGATATGAATCGGAGTTTGTTTTGTTTTTTTAAAATCTGGTCAGAAAACCACTCTTATTGGGAATAATGGACATAAATACTGGATAGCTGGCCACAAATGCCCATAAGTAAACTCAATTTTTTTGCCTAATTTTAATTAATATTAACTGATCTAAAATATCATTAAAATTAGAAAACCCAACGAAAATAATACTTATCGATTCAAATATGAACTTTTAGAAAACATTTCAGTGAATATATGTGAATAAAAACTATCAACTTGTACCCACTCAACGTGGTTTTTGTCAGACATTAATCCTGTAGTCTAAAGGTTAAGGTTACACAGTGAAACCTCTCAAAACCAGACCCTCTGTAAATCAGAATTCTCTCAAAACCTGACCCTCTGTAAATCAGAATTCTCTCAAAACCAGACCCTCTGTAAATCAGAATTCTCTCAAAACCTGACCCTCTGTAAATGAGAATTCTCTCAAAACCAGACCCGCTGTAAATCAGAATTCTCTCAAAACCAGACCCTCTGTATACCAGAATTCTCTCAAAACAAGACCCTCTGTATACCAGAATTCTCTCAAAACAAGACCCTCTGTAAATGAGAATTCTCTCAAAACCAGACCCTCTTTAAATGAGAATTCTCTCAAAACCAGACCCTCTGTAAATGAGAATTCTCTCAAAACCTGACCCTCTGTAAATCAGAATTCTCTCAAAACCTGACAGTTTTCATGCAGACCCATGAATCATGGTCCATTTTAAATATCGGTACAAAAGAGAACCTCTTTAAACCGGAAACCGGACATTTTACTTGTTCCCGAGGGTGTCCGGTTTAGTGGGGTTCACTGCACATGGAATCCAGTATAAAACCATTCAGTCATTTGTTATAAGAATCGGATTTTTTTTTATTAAATGGTGATTTGTTTAGGAAACCAGCTGCTTGTTTATGGTACCAGTCTAAAATCCAGTCTGTTCAAGACAGCATTTGTTTGTTTACGGAATTGGTCATATTTATAAAATGATTGTTAGTTTAGAAAAATGGCCTATGGAAACAATTCAAGAACCTATTATTTGTTTAAGGAACTAGTAGAACCAGTGGGTTGGTTATAATAATAAACCACTTGGTTGTTTATAGAACCAGTTGGTTTAACAAACCAGTTGCTTGTTTATGCTGCTTCTAGGAACATTTTGTTCAGTATTTATTGTGTTGTGATTCACTACACAGGTTTCAGAGATCACTACACAGTCCTGTGGCTAATCAAAAGTTTGAAAAGAGAAGGCTGAATTTATGATGCTTGTTTATCTTAAAGCCGCACACCCTAGTTCCATCCAGCGAAAATAAATTATAATTTGGTTAATCTACAAACCTGTAACACACTTAGATCACGTTTTTATCAAATGGAGTGAAAAAGCAGGTTTTATATCGATAAATACCATGGGAATCCCCATGTCCCAATTGCTTGAAATAATTTTGAAAGTTTGTATTCTGATGTCACCGGTAGATGTCGCTCGAAGCACAACAATGCCTACGTCATGACAAATTTCACAGACTTTGGGTGCGTTCTTTTCACCTCTCCTGGACATGTTCCAACTGTTCTGTCCTGGTTGGACCCCCTCTCCAGATATCATAGGACTTAGCAAAATTATTGGTTTTAAGGGTTTGTAACGTTTTGTATTGAGATACTTACTTGTCTGAACTTTATTGTTACTGAAAATGTTCACGAACTGTGAAGACAAATCTCACAAATGAACAACAACAAATCGGTTGTTGATTGCGCAAACCGTGCACAAGAAAACAAACTGAACCAAAATGATAACGGTCACGTGGTATACCAGTCTGTGACATTGAAATGGAAATATCCCCTCTAAAAATAGATTAGACCTTGTCTGCTCAAAGTTTTTTTCTCAAACGTGCGTCCGTTTTTCAGAAATACGAAAAATGCATTTTGTGGTATTACAAACACTAGGATTACCAGGATTACCAAAAAACACTTCAGGTGAATGGAAATGTATATTCTAAATAATAAACGGTAAGTAAAGTGCAATTTTATTTGTGAAAAAATGGGTTTAATAGCGAAAAACAATGCCGTAATGGTTAACAACTAGCCGTAACTAGGGTGTGTCCCTTTAAAAGCAGATGTTTTAGCACTGTATATGTATGTAGTTAAACGTGGATAAAAAAATCTGGATTTGTAAATTCGGCCCAGAATGATCTCTGTAGCCTAATTTACATTTTGTTAATAATATTGTTTGTTAATAATAAAGAGTAAACTGATCACGAGTTGGACAGTCATGGTTCTTTAGACTACAGCTAATGTCTGCATTTTACCTTTAAAATATACTCTTCAAAAAAAGTAGGGGAACCTGAAATATTAATGTTAATATCAACTATTAGACCGAACATACGTTTTGACCACAGACATCCTAGTAAAGAACGTTCAGGTCTGTTTATCAATGCACCAAAACATTCCATAGTTTGCACATGCATCACACAGTTGCCCCATACATGTGTGTGGGGTGTCATTCTCGATTTTGACAATTTCCAGGAAGGTCCATTAATCACTGGAACATTATTTCTGTCAATCTTTTTCATTCTGTTGATCATACAGTTGTTATTGTTTTGTTTTTAGTCATTTTTATTGTTTGAATTTGTGATTTATTGATAAAAAAAAACCCCGTCAACTTTCAAATTTCACTTCTGACCCCAATCGTCCTTCAAGATCTTTGGTGGTCATAAAATATTCTGTAATACTTAACTACTGGTTGTAATGTTTGCCCAATTAATTCACTATTATCATATAACCATTCCCGACAGCTAATATACCTTACAATTTTGGCAATTGTAAATTCTGATTAGAGTTCCCATACTTTTTTTGAAGAGTATATTAAATGATTAGTGACAGTAACTGATATTCCTTCATTTTTTGTTTTTATAACCACTTCTTTAGCAGAAAGTGCTAAATAGGAGAATGTCAACATGTAAAAATCGCGTGTCAGTTGGTCTATATAATCTGATAGTTTGCCACCCAGTAGCCAATGTAAGTTTCGTGCTGGTGTGTTGTTAAGCAGTTATTCGTTCATTCTTTCCCTCAGAGAAATGTTCAAGTATGCCTGTCGTGGACACAACATCCGACTTCACTACGGATAGACCGGTTCTATAGCTAATCTTTGTACTTTATATATTAATCTTTATTTTTCAGTATTGTCCCAACTCATGATCAGCTTACCCAAGATGTACATGTGGTACTAAACTGAACTGAAAATGTTATTTACTATTCTGGTGTGTTATCCCAGAAATACACTACTGTTGCCCAACTCACAATCTGCTAACCCTAGAGGTGTACGTGTGGTACTAAACTGTGAACTGAAAAACATGGGTTGTGCAGACAATGGGTGATTGTAATGATTGTGTGTACTGTGCAATAATACTCTCTTTTTTTCTCATTTTCGTGGTATTTAAATTTTTCTTTCCATCAAAGTCTACAATGTATATCCTAATGCATGTCTCTTCACCTGTGAAAGCCCTCATAATGTTTGGATGGATGGATGAATGAATAAATGCATGGATGAATGAATGCATGGATAGATGGATGAATAAATGCATGGATGGATGGATGGGTGTTTAACGACACCCAACACTTTCTAAAGGAGATTGGTTTGAGTACATAAATCATGTTACCGTTTGTTGTCAGTCCGATTAAAAGCATATCTTACTAACAATCCGCACTAAAGAATTCAGTAGATCTGAAATATACCAAGACCATTTCATGGACACATGAACAGTCATCATGGATGCATTTAGGCTTTTTTAGTTCCTGACTTAAGGGTAAAGTTTTGTTCAGTGACACCTTGATTTATTGGACTGTTGGATGTCAAACATTTTATAAATCTCACATATAAACTTTGACGGAACCAGCTACATATTTCCATTAACAGAAAGCAATTGGAGAATAACTAATAAGCTACAAGAAATTATGAATTATCTGTCCGGATTGAATGAATAGGCAAGGGTTTTACAACATTAACTCATGAGAGAACAAATAATTTGTAACTCCTTGTAGGGAGTTGGTTATTCTCTTTATTACCCATTTTCACTTTTTTAATATAAAAGTTCCTCTGTTGTCTAGAACAAAGTCATCAGCCATTATGTCATATTATCTTATGTGCATTACATGACGTAATGTGACATCATGGCACAACAGCATTCTTTTTACAGCCAAATGTTTACATTGCAAAATAATTTGACTGTGGTTGCATTAGAAAATAATAATTTTTCTATGCTACTAAAGCCGCTAGTTATGAAAATACACATTTCATAATGAGCCAAATCTTTTCTCATATATATATATATATATATATATATATATATATATATATATATATATAGAGGTTATTACCAGTGTTTTTTGGTATCGTCAATATATATTAGGAATAAAAATTGTATTATGCGAGCCTCTGGCGAGCATAATGCATTACTTTTATTCCAAATATATGATATTGACGATACCGAAAAACACGAGGGTAATAATCTTTTTATCATATAATCTCAAGCTTAATATAACGTGTTTTTGTAAACTGTACACGCAACTTTAATTACAATCAGCCATTACGCGATATTCAAATGACGTAAGAATATGTGGTGCGGTGTATTTTTGAATGGAAATGACGTCAAACTCGAATGACGTCATTTTGGATGACCTTACATCAAAATAAACTAGGGCCTAACGTTTTTTGTTTTCTGAATGCTGGACAGCTTTCAGTGTAAAATTGCTATTGAAATGTTTTTATCTGATGACTATGAATGCATGCGTCAATTATGGAGTGTCACCCATGTGTGTTTGCTTAAATGTCAATAAACCTAGTGCCGTGACCTCCATTAATTTACATCTAATTTGCAAAGTTATCAAATTGTTAAAGTATGTGATCTGAAAAATATCACATACTTTGATTGCACTGAAAATGTAAGATATTATATGATAAATATATATATATATATATATATGTATATGTATATGTATATGTAAAAGTGAAGTTCCGGCCATGGCAAACAACCAACCAAATGTCATGATTTTTAAGCCAGCTAATCCGTGGTTGTAGCAGCAATCTGCACACTAGAGAGATTGAAAAAGTATTACCCCATAAAATATTGGAGTCCATATGGGTAATAATCTTTTACATGCACTCTCCCATACCACAGCCTTTAATATTCCATAGCACTGGTATATCAATGACCAAGGGATGTGCTGTCCTGTTTGTGGGGAAAATAATATAATAGATCCTATGCTGCTAATGGAAAAATGTATCGTGTTTTGGTTTTTAATGACTTATAATTATCAAATGTTTGACATCCAATAGCTCTAGTGATGTTGTTAAACAATGAAATGTCATCTTGGCTTTATCCAACACTAGCTCTGATAAATGCAGATTTCTAAAGAAGAGTGGGAGTAAGGTTGGTTTGAATTAGCTCGATGTTCGATATTAAAATTGTTGTATGATATATTTTTTCTTACAAATTTACCAATTTTTTTTTTTTTTGAGGCAAAAGCTGAAAATCCACCCTTTGGGCATTACTTTATTTGTGCATTTTATATACACTAAAGTTTATTAAAATAGCAGTTTTGTTTGTATTTTACATTAAGAAATAATGTTGATGTCCGATTACCTGTTTGTGCTACTGGATTCAGTGGCCTCTTTCGATGGTACATGCCTACGATTACCTTGAAGTAAACATGTTTTGTATAGCCTATTTTGATTATCTAATCAGATGTATGTAGTACATATCGTTTAGTTACTGTAAATATTTTATCTATGCAATATTTATATTTGATAATATTTGTCGTATGTCATGTAATATTTGTGGTTGTGAATTTGTTTTAATAATGTTTGTGTTAAAGAGAGAATAGCAACAAACCGTTATTAAAAATCGTATTTATGTAACCTGGTGGTCGATCTACTTACAGATGAAATGTTATACTTATAGACAAAAACATCAGATCTTACCCTGAACAAAACTGAGGGGAGTGATTAATTGCTTCCCTAACATACATTGTAGATTATGAGAAGCCATTTAAATTTAAAAGACTCCATCACATGTGGTAATGTGCAATACAAATAGTAAAACAAAGGTGGTGGAATTTCTGTCTGGGATGAGATTTGCCACATCTCAGGGTCGAAAAGTCCACCACCAAACATTCTTAAGTGTAACTATTAAACAGTTTCATTAATTTAAGACTTAGTTTGTGAAAAATGGAGCCAAATACAAATACTGTAGATCCAGAAATTAATGTGACGGTGGGCAGACTAAAATGCGACATGAAATTAATGCGAGTGGCCTCCCTTTGAAATATTACTTTCCTAATAACACACATCTGTGTGCTTTTTAGTTACTTCCTAACATGTCTGTGTACACATCAATTAACCTGTTTAGTCCCTAGTGTTTTTGGTGAGATCAACTCAAAGCATACCCGTGTTTGTTTTTAATAGCGTCTTCGCTGATTTTAGTCTCACTTAAAGAGTTCTCAAGTCCTGAGCTTCCAGCTCCCTTAGGGATGACCGATGACATGTGCATAGCTAGCTACCAAACATAGAAATAAATGAGTCATATTATTAATGTGAATAACACAAACTCACATTTTTCGCATTAATATTATGATCGCATTAATTTCAGGATCTACAGTATCTAAAATTGAAGAAGTATTTCAATTAAATTAAAAAAAGAAAACATTAAATAAAAAACCCCACCTTATCCAGTGCATTGTGATGCACAGTTGCAACTATAAACCAAGTTTTATTGATGAGTTTAATCCAACCCACACAAGTAATCAATTAAATTGGTAGAAAACAATCTATAGTCCGTCCTATCCTCCTACAATAATGTTTTTTGTAAATAATTTCAGTTTGATTTGTCGTAAGAAGAAAAATAATAGTTTTGGAAAAAAACTGAAAAATTATAAATTTTGTGTGCAGTTTAGAAAACAATGGTCTCAAAAATAAACAACTTGTAGTAAATTCCATAGCATAATGAAAAAAGTTTCCTTTGGGAAGGACTATAGCTGTTGATTCATGTCTGGTTGACTATATTTTTGATTTGTGTAATGTATTATTAGACTATACAATGTCCAGTGACACAATACCTTAGGCATCAGAAGGGGATGGGGGAGAGGGGACTGGCCGGGCCAGCTGAAATCAAATTTAATTACTTACAGCTGGCTCTGCACCACCCCCACCCACACCCCCACCCCCCACCCCCCCACCCGCGTAAGTTGTTGTCTTCTTCCCAGGCCTATAAATACAAATTTATACATGTTGTTAATGTCCTAGTTTGTACTATTTCTACTTTGCAATATTTTTCCCTATCATGGTTTTATGCATAATCTTGCAATAAACTGATATCCTCTACCATTTTTAGAAGTATTTTTGGGGTTTTTTCACACATTTTGTGTGGGCTAGCCATTCATCAATGTGGTGTGTCTTGTGTGCATGTGTGTTTTAGTGTGTGTTATTCACAGGGACACAGGTTCAAATCCATGGAGAAGTCTGACTCGTACTTTTTCGGGGGGGATATGCTCACTAAAATTGGTTGACACTAAGACTTCATGTACAGCATTCTGTTGTCCCCCCCCCCCCCCCCCCCAGTAGTGGGCATCATTTATTATGACATAGACTTTTATTTTACCCATTTAATCTTACTATAGTAATAAAGACAACTCTGACTGCAATAAAAAAATATTTTATTAAACGTGTGATACAAAACCTTGCATGTGTAGTATGTGTTCACCCAAATGACATCACGTTTATAGCCAGGAATGATGTCGTGTTCCTAGACACTCAGTGCTCCATCAATTCTATAAAATTCAACCAACTTTCCAGATGAAGTAAGCTGTGGTATTTAATTAAACTTGTGTTAATCATAATATAGAAAGGTGATATGTAATAAATACAGAACCACATACCAGTTGTTATGCCATGTTATTTATTGCACTTGTTTATAGTGTGCAAGATTTATACCACTTGACCATCTCATGATATAATATTCTTATGCACTATAAACTCTTTAAAAGCCTTTTATTTTTTATATGTAAATGTATATGTAGCATATATAGAAACGATGTTAACACATTGTTTTGAGTATTGCTTTAACTTTGTATTTTAATCACATTCTTATATAATTTTAAAAAAATGTTTTATTTATTCTGTTAAAACTATATAATGAAGAGCCATAAATGCATACACTTCAAACTATGTGACATCGTTTTGTATATTTGCCATCGTCATCTTTAGTACCAACATGGACAAATTGTCCAAAACTATTGTTCGTTATACCAATACAGAATATTTCTCACTGAGAAAATATGAAAAATATTTTCCCAGTTATGAGTGACCACTGGGGTAATAAATGTATACTTACTGTATTACTCTTTTAAAATCAAACTTAGCTTAATTATATTTTTTATGAAATAACACAAAAAAAATTCCCTAATTGTTTTTACCACGGGCATCAAGTCAAATTTTGGAAATAAGACTCTGAGCATATTGTAGATTTTCATTGCTATACTTCTGGAGATAGGTACAGGTCAGTTGCATCTTTACATTCTTGGATGAAAAAAAATCAAATGCTGCCTGAAAAAAAAGTATGTATATTAAAAAAAAGGGAAAATAAAGACATTAACATAAATAACAGACAAGAAGGTTTGTTTTACCACACCCCAACACATAGAAAACTAATATGTTAATGTGACGTGATCAAGCAATGAAAAAAAAGAGGTTTTTTGTTCATATGTCGGGAATGGAAACGAATACTTTAGTGTTCAAATCTGTTAATCATTTGTCACATCATTAACAGCTATGGTGGGACATATCACTCGAGGGCAGCATCATTTGTCACATCATTAACAGCTATGGTGGGACATATCACTCGAGGGCAGCATCATTTGTCACATCATTAACAGCTATGGTGGGACATATCATTCGAGGGCAGCATCTTTTGTCACATCATTAACAGCTATGGTGAGACATATCACTCGAGGGCAGCATCAAATGAAGCACATTTCTATTGTACTCCATATTCACTAACAAAGGCAATCTTCCTCCTAGGTAAGCAATTAACATAATTATTAAACTGACGATTAAAAGAAAGTATACCAATTATTTTTATTATAAATAAACACAATAGACATTCATGGAAGGTTAGATATGTTTCCAGTATTGTTAGTTATAATGCAATCAATGACGAATAGTCGCACATTGCTGCGTTTGGGCGATGCCGCACGTGCAAAATGAGTTTATTCATCAAATTTATACTGCATGAGAAACATGATACTCGTGCGCATAAGGGTGTAAAAAAGGGTGCCATTGCTTAGAACATGTCTCAGTCAACAGTAAAACACCAGAGAACATGGCAAGGCTAACTGCTGAAGAAAGAGAGAGAGCTATTGGTTGCAGTTGGGTGCGAGTTATGCCCATGTGGCAAGAATCCTGAATTGCACAAAACTGACGATCACCAGGTTGATACAGCGTTACAGGGTGACTGGCAGGACTGCAAACAGACCATGAAGTGGAAGACCTCGTGTCACAACAGCCAACGAGGACCGCCATCTCCACATCTTACACTTACATAACAGATTCCTCACTATGACGTCATCTGCAGTGACTGGCCTTGGACATGTCATCAGTCGTCACACTGTACGTCGTCGACTACAACAGCATGGTATCGGGGCCTATCGACCATTCAGAGGGATGATATTGACGAGGCAACATCGACTTCGATGTTTACGTTGGGCATGTCAGTTTCAACGTTGGCAACATTGGAACTGGCAACGTGTACTCTTTTCTGATGAGAGCAGGTTCCAGTTATTCAGAGCTGATGGCAGGACTCGGATATACCGACGTGCAGGAGAGAGAACAGCTCCGTGCTGAGTTCAGGAGACTGAACCGTTTGGTGGTGGATCTGTGATGGTTTGGGGCGGTATCTGTGGCCAAGAGCGGACAGACCTTATTGTCATTGATGGAAATCTGTCTGACGTCGGGTCCATGCTTGCATACTTGCACATGGTGGACATACACGCTATTGAAACATGTTCTTTGTGGTCAAATTTATTCACCTTCGTTATGAGTGGTCCTTTTATATATAGCCAAATTATTATACTTTCAAAATATAACATTTGCATCAACTTGTGTTTTGTGTTGTTTTTAATACTTTGAAAAAATAATTGGTATACTTTCTTTTGATCGTCAGTTTACATTTTCCACACTAAAAACAAATAAATTTGTTATATTCGTGTCAAACACAAACCCCTGTAAATATGAAAATGTCCACAGAAAGAAACATGCTCCGAATTTTTTTTTTAATATATAGTCCACATCACAATAAGTCCTCTGGAGAATTAAAAACTACGGCATTACCGATTTCTGTGGGCAATTGCAGGAGTTGAAACTCTTG
>NC_054711.1:34860721-34892749 GCF_016097555.1 Gigantopelta aegis
GTTTCATTCAGTAGGTTGGGTTTAGCCTAGTGGGTGGGTTTGAAATCAGTGAGTGGGGTTTGGTTTGTAGGTGGGGTTTAGTTTTATAAGTGTGGTTTCATTCAGTAGGTTGGGTTTAGCCTAGTGGGTGGGTTTGAAATCAGTGAGTGGGGTTTGGTTTGTAGGTGGGGTTTAGTTTTATAAGTGTGGTTTCATTCAGTAGGTTGGGTTTAGCCTAGTGGGTGGGTTTGAAATCAGTGAGTGGGGTTTGGCTGAATGGGTGGGGTTTAGTTTTATAAGTGTGGTTTCATTCAGTAGGTTGGGTTTAGCCTAGTGGGTGGGTTTGAAATCAGTGAGTGGGGTTTGGCTGAATGGGTGGGGTTTAGTTTTATAAGTGTGGTTTCATTCAGTAGGTTGGGTTTAGCCTAGTGGGTGGGTTTGAAATCAGTGAGTGGGGTTTGGCTGAATGGGTGGGGTTTAGTTTTATAAGTGTGGTTTCATTCAGTAGGTTGGGTTTAGCCTAGTGGGTGGGTTTGAAATCAGTGAGTGGGGTTTGGTTTGTAGGTGGGGTTTAGTTTTATAAGTGTGGTTTCATTCAGTAGGTTGGGTTTAGCCTAGTGGGTGGGTTTGAAATCAGTGAGTGGGGTTTGGCTGAATGGGTGGGGTTTAGTTTTATAAGTGTGGTTTCATTCAGTAGGTTGGGTTTAGCCTAGTGGGTGGGTTTGAAATCAGTGAGTGGGGTTTGGTTTGTAGGTGGGGTTTAGTTTTATAAGTGTGGTTTCATTCAGTAGGTTGGGTTTAGCCTAGTGGGTGGGTTTGAAATCAGTGAGTGGGGTTTGGTTTGTAGGTGGGGTTTAGTTTTATAAGTGTGGTTTCATTCAGTAGGTTGGGTTTAGCCTAGTGGGTGGGTTTGAAATCAGTGAGTGGGGTTTGGTTTGTAGGTGGGGTTTAGTTTTATAAGTGTGGTTTCATTCAGTAGGTTGGGTTTAGCCTAGTGGGTGGGTTTGAAATCAGTGGTATTAAAAATTTTGGTTGTGATTTAATCTGCTGTGTAAGATTTTGATGAGTGATTGAGATACATGTCAGGGTTTCTAGATTATGATCGCCCCAATCCCATGGCTAGTGATATTCAGTGTTGGGCTAGTAAATAACTGCTAGTAAAAAATAAAATGCTGCATTTATGTCTGTTTTGTAAACATGACTTTCCTGCCCCATCCACCTACCCAAATCAAAGGGTTTTTAAACTCTATGTCCCTCTTTGGGTGACATACCTGTATCTGATTGTATTTATTAAAGTAGGGTTAGTGAATTTATAATCATGACCTGTAAATGTTTTAAATCACTGGTGAATGTTTATAACATTCTGGAAGCCCTGCATGTATATATGAGATTAATCTACATGTATGTGTATATGTGTGAGGGATTCAACTAAAGCACACAGCATAATGTGTTATTATACTAAACATGCATAAACACCATTAAGGTGTCCGAGGTTTATTTCTCTTTGTTTACACTTAAGGTACTTTTGAAATTCCTCCAAGACACTTGGGACATTAATATATGGTAAACACTGTCACTGGGGTTATCTTAAGGAACCCAGATCAGTAATGGTCTGCTAGTATTGGTCAGGTGTGTGTGATGTTTTCAGAGGGACTGGGGTGAAAGATAGTTCATTGAGAGACTGAGAGAGAGAGAATATCTGGCAAGAGAGAAAGACATTTAGGGCCAACTCTCCATATCATATACATTGTTTATATGCTATCATCATGGATTAAAGAATATAACTGAGATCGAACTTGTGTAGTTTTTGTGTGAGGGTGCTTTATGCACTCAGCCACATATGTAAGAAATAAAAATTTTGCTGCTATTGTATCATATTTCTGACTAATTGAGCCTTTTCAGCAATTACAGCTGCATATTAAATACATTTTCAGGTTTAGAATATTAGTCTTTCTATATTCAGTGTGTTTCTGTCATCGTAACATTTGTGGTACATTGTAGCTTAAACTGATTCTATTCTCAATAAATGTATGACATTAGGATAAGAAAAACATTGGATATACAGACACTAATATTCTAAATATGAAATGTATGATTAATATACAATGTTAATGGTTAGAATAAAGCCTTGTTAGTCAAAAGCATGTTAACATTTTTTTTACTAACAAAGCTTTATTTTAACCATTAACATTGTATAATAATCATGCATTTCGTATTTAGAATATTAGTGTCTGTAAAGTGAGGTGTCTCTTAAACAAAGATTCCTCTTCTACTGTAGACAAAAGAACACCAGGACATTTTGTGCAGTAATGGTGCTATAGCAGCCTTAGCTCCACTTCTAGCATCCGATGTATACAAGGTAAAACATTATTTATTTGTTTTATTTAAGATAGAGCTTTATAACTCCACTTCTAGCTATTTGTTTTATTTAACACAGAACAGTTTGGGTAATACTGAAGCAAAACAATTTACTATTTTCATTAAAAAATGTGATCATATTACAGGGCACAATATTTCACAAGAACCTTTGTGCTGTTCACGTGTCGGTTATGTTACTTTAAAATCACGAGAACCGCCAATCGGTTACTTGGTGAACAATTACATTCTAGAATTAAAAGTACTATATATCAGTAATGAAAATGAAAGTCAGTTTATGTTTTTGAACCACCAATGTATCGCATAATCGTGTTTTAGCACAAGAACTATATTCATGTAACCGAACAATCGGTTACCTATTAAGTAAAACTCACGTGAACAGACTTCCGGTTACCTAATATTTAAAAATATTGTCCCCTGTATTAAGTAACTGATGTACATGTATCACCATTTTGCTATTTGGCTAACTAAAACTTGAATTTGAAACTACAATTATTTTTATAAAATTCATCAAATTTTATACAATTTGTGACTGTTGTATAAAAATTGATAAATTCCCCAAATCAGAAATGACTCTAATATGAACATGCTGACTGAAATAAAAGATTATTTTGTAGGTTCAGATGCCGACGCTGAAGTGTTTTGCTGTGCTGTGTTATGAAAATGAGAACAGTGCAGCACAAATATCAACAGGTACTTTACTCTCTGTTTTAAAAGAAAGGAATGTTTAGCAACATCCCAGCACATTGTGTATCATTGCCTATTTAATAATTATGTTTGAAAGGAAAACAATATTAGCAAGTAGGGCCATTGTGCTACTAAACGCAGTCTCAGAGATTACATTTGCCGTAAAATATGTACACCATGAGTTCTTTCCTCTTTAGCTAACGTTTACTACCACAAGTCATTTTACATGGCTACTTATGATTATTATATTTTAACTCTATACCTGTAAGTAGTCTACAACAGTAAACAACAGTCAATTTGGTATTTTGCAACAGATTTAATAGTTCATTGTGTATTGAATTATATTTTACACATGCTGTTTCAGCTACATAATACAGGTAATATATCATTGTGTATTATAAATCACTGTGTATTACATCACTGAGTATTGATACATTACTGATTTGCATACATTCTCTTGCATATGTAGTTGATATTTCAGCTACCTGCAACAGGGAATATATGTTGTGTATTATACCACTGTGTATTCATACTTTACTGATTTACATTTTGCAAATACACACTCTTGTAGTTAATATTTCAGCTACCTACAACTGGGAATATATCATGTATTATACCACTGTGTATTATACCATTGTGTATTTATACATTACTGATTTACATTTTTCACGTACACACTCTTGTAGTTAATATTTCAGCTACCTATAACGGGGAGTCGATCCCCAAACTTCTGGTTCGTCTGCTGGCTCGTGACAAAACGTCAGAGATGCAGATAGCCGCAGCCAAGTGTCTCACCTACTTGTGTCGCTGTGGAGCAATCGAAGCAGACAGCCCCACCATTGTTCTCAAGGTTTGTGTTACATTCAGTGTAGGGATGGATGAAACTTGCTGGTAGGACTCTTGTCTGAGGTGTGATAAGTAACAAGATTGATCATGCTCTGTGGACTCAGATTTTTTTCCATCTGTCATAGGATTGATCCCCTGCTTAGTTGATAAATCCTTTGTTTTTCCCCTTTCTAACCAGTGGCAGGACTTGCCTGAGATGTGATCATCATCATGGGATTGTCAAGTAACATTTGTTTTGTTAGCATCTGACATTGCAGGGGGTGGAATGTAGCCCAGTGATAATGCTCAACTGATGCACAGTCGGTCTAGGATCGATCCCTGTCGATGGGCCCATTGGGCTGTTTCTCGTTTCAGCCAGTGCATCACGACTGGTATATCAAAGGTCATGGTATGTGTTATTCTGTCTGTGATGGTGCATATAAAAGATCCCTTGCTACTAATGGAAAAATTTAGTAGGTTTCCTTTCTGAGACTATATGTCAGAATTACCAAATGTTTGACATCCAGTAGCCAATGATTAATAAATCAATGTGTTCTAGTGGTGTCCTTAAACTAACTTTTTATTATGGTATGGCGTTGTCCATCCATCTGTCTGTTAACCTTTTTTGTCCAGACCATATCTTGCATACAGATGCATATAGGACCATCAAACCTCACATGTAGGAACAACTTGGGATGACGGTGTGTTGCGTACTATTACTAGGTCACTGTGACCTACTTTTGACGGTCTACTGCATATAACAGTAAACCTTGTCCCGACCATATCTTGCATACAGGACCATCAAACCTCACATGTAGGAACAACCTGGGATGGTTGTGTATCACATACAATTACTAGGTCATTGTGATAGAAATAAATCAAATAATTTGTCTGTATTCTGAACAGCATAGGAAAATCATAATTAGTCTTGAATCATACCCGTAACATATTCATTAATATCTATGGTTTTCCATCAAACTCCTGACGGGCGTATCATGTACCTCATCGATAATCTTGTTTTAACTGTTATTCTTGCAGAAAATAGCAGTTTCAATTTTTATTCTATACTACACTTGAATTTTTTTTCCCCTATCTTAGATTCTTATTTTATTCTATACTTGAACAATGCACAACAAGTGTATATTAAGTAAAATTTGTTAAATTATTGGGAATGGATAACTGTATCTGCAGCAGTAAATAGCAGTAGATATTTGACGGCACACCTTGAATTATGACATAGAATGGAAGATCTTGGATACTGTCAGCCTTTGCTTTAAACAATATTTATTTTACAAAAACATATTGGGATTAGTCAACAGGCTTAGCAGGGCTGGCCATATCCTAAAATTTTCAATTGTCTGCCGGGCAAGTAACTCTCAAATTTCACTTGCCCACAACAAAATGAACTCGAACCAAAATGTAAGCAGTTTAAATCAAAATTTAAATAATACTAAATATGTTTATTTCCCTAAATTTGTGAATATCAAAAAGAGTTTTAAAATTGCTATTGAATGAAGAAAAATTGGAAATGAGTTTATGTTTTTTTAAAAACTTTAACCCTTTACTTTAGAATGATCATAAAAAATATGCTACTTTGAGTTAATGTTTCACAGTGAATAACATTAATTTCGGGTTTTATTTTTCTATTTTTTGATTTTTTTTGTTGGGGGGGTGGGAGGTGTTGGGGTGGGGACAAGTGTACCAGAGATTTTCTCAATCTAATTAAAATTAGCTCCACTATTATATGTGCATCTAACAGCAGCCAGTTGGAGCTCATGTCCACCAATCAAAACCTTACTTGCAGAATCATGCCAGTGATTTAAAAATAATTTGAAAACATTCCGAATTATACTGAGGGTATACGACATGTTTCGTGTGAATTACGAATGCCTTAAAACATGTTTTATTTTATAAAATAAATAATTTATAATGTAAAACTGAAGACTGATAACCCATCCTGTACGTATTGCTATGGTTCGCTGTACTGTGGCCACTAAAATAGACTCGCCCGATATTTTTTGAATTTGTATGCTCCCAAATAACGTTATAAAAGGCGAGGTGTGATTGGTCAATATTTAAATTATTATTTACAGATGAAATGTTACTTGGACATTGGAGACTACGCAGTGTTGTTAGCAATCTGATTAAAATTAGTTCTAATGGTCTAAATAAGGCATTCGTAATTCACATGAAACATGTCGTATACCCTCAGGATAATTTGGAATGTTTTCAAATTATTTTCAAATCACTGGCATGATTCTGTGAGTAAGGTTTTGATTGGTGGACATGAGCTCTAACTGGTTGCTGTTAGATCCACATGTAAAAGTGGAGCTCATTTTAATTAGATTGATATTTTGTTTTTAAATTATTTAAAAAAAAGTATACCTCTCTATTTTTCAGGATGAACTTTACTTATAGAATGCAGGACATTGCATTTAAGGACATTTAATTTTCAAAAATTTCAGAGAAGTACATATACGTGTATACCCTCAGTTTTCCTTAGAAATTCTGGTGTTTGACGCTTTCGATGTGAGTCCGACACACACTCAGTCAGAGACTGCTTAGATCCCGTTACAAATTTTCCTGCATGCGTGCCTATTCACTGTTCTTTAATATTTAGTTAATTAAATGTTAATTGCATATACATTTAAAATATCAATTTCATTGGGAATCAAATGCGAAAATTTGCATATGGACAACCTAATTTCACAGTACAAAATTCTATAACGTTAGCGAAAAACTGACCGTGTGGTGGTAATTTCCCAATCTAATTAAAATTAGCTCCACTATTACATGTGGATCTAACAGCAGCCCGTTGGAGATCATGTCCAGTTGACCTTTCATTCGACCAATGAAAACCGTACTTGCAAAATCATGCCAGTGATTTAAAAAGAATTTGAAAACATTCAGGATTATGCCGAGGGTATACGAAATAATTCAGGCAAATTACAAAGTATGCCAGAAACTAATTTCAATATAAAATTTTATATCAAATTCATTTCAAGACGAAAAAATAGACCGTGATGGTATAGCCATAAAATCTGTTTATACTAGTATACAATCAAAAGTTTATTACTGCACTTTTCCCCCTGTTTTTTCAATGTTGAAATGGACCAACAAGTTCGCCTATTGCATAAATAGTCTCGCCCGATATTTTTAGAATTTGTATACTCCCAAATAACGCTATAAAAGGCGAAGCTTAATTGGTCGATATTTAAATTGTTATTTATAGATGAAATGTCACCTGGACATGGGAGTCCACGCAATGCTGTTGGATCTACTGGCTAGACCCAGTAGAGCTAATTTTAATCAGATTGGTAATTTCCTGACCTCGTTTTTCATCACACGTGTTACGCGAGCTCGCATAGATAAAGCGAAAACTAACTTTACAAAGTCTACTTATCCATTTCAGTAACGTGCTGGTTCTAAACAGCTTTTTCATCGACATGAAATACCATGATTTACAAATAAAGGCTTAATTTCTTAAATGCCTTCAAAAAGGAAGGGTGGCTTATTCAAAGACGTGGACCTATACTTCCAGTCAAATACGGTACTCAATATAATAATTATGGGAAACGAAAGTTCGGTTCCATGATTTTATTGACATGATACCGAAAGCTATCATTTCCGTGAAATTCAGGGACCTGACACGCACACACAAACACACTGTACAGAGTCAGGATGGATGGAGAGAGAGAGAGAGACAGAGAGAGAGAGAGAGAGAGAGACAGACAGACAGACAGACAGACAGACAGACAGAGAGAGAGAGAGTGTTGGTGGGGGGGGGGGGTGTTAGTTAGTTTTCTTCCACAACCAATCGATGTCTGAACAGCCTCACAGTCTTAGCCAAACTTTGAAATGGTGGACGACGCTTGCTACATAATACGGAATTACAGAAATGTACAAAAGGGATAAAGGAAGGAAATGTTTTATTTAAAGACGCACTCAACACATTGTATTTACGGTTATATGGCATCAGGCGTATAGTTACGGACAACACAGATATTGAGAGGAAATGTTTTATTTAAAGACGCACTCAACACATTGTATTTACGGTTATATGGCATCAGGCGTATAGTTACGGACAACACAGATATTGAGAGGAAACCTGCTGTTGCCACTCTTTTCGATTAGCAGCAAGGGATCTTTTATATGCACCACCCCACAGACAGGGTAGTATATACCACAGCCTTTGATATACCAGTCGTGCACTGGCTGGAATGAAAAGGGATAAAGAGACAGTTTGTGTTTGGAAATTTTGGTTGCCCGGCAGGCTACTGAATTGTAACTTTTACTCATCTGAGCAAATGTTTACTCGTCCGGGGCGAGCGGACAAGTACTTATGGCCAGTCCTGGGCTTAGCCTATATTAAGACCTTTCCCTACAATTTACATGCGGATACATGTTTAAAATACCACAGACTTACATAGTAGATTTGAACAAAGAGGAAGAAAAGGAGAAAGGGTAGAGAAAAGGGTGTGGGTATAGTGCGTAGAAAACTGCAGAACGTTTACATTGGATTGGGGAATTTCTAGCCTAAAATTAGTGTAAACTTTAGCAAAAATGTTTAGTAGTAGTTACCATATGTACCTGTATTTTAAAGTAGTTTTAATCACTGTCAGCCTTTCAACTGTAGGGTCCATGTGTAGGTTATTTCCCCATCAGATGAATTTAAAATTTCTGTACATATTATTATATAGTGTAAAATTGTAAGTTTTAAGACTTACTGGAATCTCTTCTTTACAGACTTTAATTTCCCCTATCTGACTGATTAGAGTTACTTTTCTTTACAGACTTCACACTCCTCTGTCAGTGTATGAGTAATTTCCCCTATCTGACTGATTAGAGTTACTTTTCTTTACAGACTTCACACTCCTCTGTCAGTGTACGAGTAATTTCCCTATCTGACTGATTAGAGTTACTTTTCTTTACAGACTCTTCCCACACTAGTCCGGATGTGTAAAAAAGACCGCCCCCTGGAGGAGAATGTTGAAGGAGCCGAGACTCTTGCCTATCTTATAAAAGTTGACCCAGTCCTGCAACGAGCGGCCGCCATTTCCGATCACATCATGAAGGCGCTGGCCGAGTATCTCAAATACACAGATATCGAGCAGATCGGGTCGAGAACCATGAAGAAAAAGGTAATAATAAGATGATGTATCTTGTTACGTACACAGACATCATGTAGATCATCAGAGCAGAATGCAGCCTTGTGGGCTACATTCATCAATCATGTTGGGGTTGTTTTTGTGGGGGGGGGGGGGGGGGGGGGGAGGGGGGGTAACACTTTTTTTTTTTTTTAAACCCACCAATTCCCCACCCCCAACAATTTCGTAATTTGTGCCATGTTGTTGCTGTTGATTTCAGCGTGTTAAATGCTTGTTGTGATTTCTGCTTGTAAAATACCTACGCTAAGAATGCTGATTTCACAGTATATTCCATTTGTAAAAAAAACAACCAAAGAATCCCCAAAACGTTAATAAAATAACGTTTTAACTTCTTCTTTTTTTAAATCCAGCTAACTTATTAAATGTCACCTCACAGTTTAACAAATATATATCTAGCATTATCTAACAAATATGATTATTGTAAACTAATTCAGTGTACGTTTAACTGCAAGTTGTATTTCCCACGATCGCGATCTCAGTGTCCGTCATGTCCATTTGGTTTAACGTGAAGCGCACAAACCAGTGTAGCGAACGTTTTGTTTCTGCTCGGTCTGGCTGAACTCAGCCCTTGGGATAGCCGACATGTCTTTCGGCCCTGAACTGGCATGTGTATTCAAATTGACATGCACTGTCGGTTTGTTTTTATTACTTTGGTTCAAAGACTTTACAAAATTAAAATAGCAAGTTACATATCTTCCAGACATTGAATCGCCGTCACATTGCTGTCATACAATATTGTTTATTGAGTTAAATAGTACAGTTGATTCTGTCAATGGGCATCTTCTTTCATCGGCCTTGAAGCTTGATTGCTCGGCATGGGAATCCCTTCCTGATGGATTAGCGGTCCCAGTAGATGTGGTAAAATTACCAAACACCAATTGTGAGCAGACAACATGTCAATTGTTAGGTATTTAGGACGTGTATTACCTGTCATAGTGATTAGGTGTGCTTGGTATACTGGTACACAAGTTGATTGCAAGAGGTAGTCGACTGCCACGCTCGTACTTGTGATAATTGTTTTTCTAAAGTACTTCAAATCAAGACGTAGCGGCAATTGATTTAAGGCGCTTCCACGCCGTCAAAGCGCTTACTTTACGGACCAAGGCGTGTCGGGCCGCTACGCCTAACGGCCCTGGGGAAACCCCTGCCTTAACCCAGGGCTTCTAGATTATGGTAGCCTCACTCCCATGGCTAGTAACAATTAATGTTGGGCTAGTAAATAACTACTATTGGCATGCCCAACGGCTAGTAAAAAACATTTGTCAAATGTTGTAGTTAAAGGCTATTTAGTAAATAGACAAAACTACATAATACTTTTAATGTCATCATTCAGTCAGAATCAAGTGTTGATTTGTTGTTTGTTTAGGATGTGAACTGGGGGAATGAGATAATACTTTTAATGCCATCATTCAGTCAGAATCAAGTCTTGCTTTGTTGTTTCTTTAGGATGTGAACTGGGGGAATGAGATGAGACAGGCAGCGTTCAAGGCGTTGGCATCTTTAGGAGCTAACGACGAAGATATCCGCAAGAAGGTGAGGTTCACCTGGTCATAAAGAATGGAATATTATTTATAGCATATACAAAATACTCCAGTATTTGTCATAGCAAGTCTTAGGGAGTGGAATTTAATAGAGTTTGCTCTACACACCCCTCCCAATGATTCAGTCTTTGACACACTGCCCAGTCTCTCCTCATCACATTGGGTGGAACATGGTAAAGCACTCACTTGATCTGGGATCCATCCCAGTCAATGGGCCCACTGGACTATTTCTCATTCCAGCCAGTGCACCACGACTGGTGTAACAAAGGCTATGGCATGTGCTATCCTGTCTGTGGGATGGTACATATAAAAGATCCATTGCTACTAATGGAAAATTGTAGCAGGTTTCCTCTCTAAGACCAGGGCTCGAAATGCAGTGTTAGTACATGCACCGGTGCATGCTGATTTTTGCGTGTGCATGTAACTTTTAAAACTGGGTGCATGCTAATATTTTTCAAGTACTGTGTATTGCGTATACTAGTATCCTGTTGCCTACCCGATTCAGACTCAAGTTGTTGAATTTTGCGTATGCATTTCGTAATCTGTTTGTCACGATAACTTTTATCTTATGGGCGCATTCATTTTGTATCCCATAATCCTACTTACAACAAATATATTTGCAAAAATTGCCGGCAATATCTTGGTATATCCGTGAACGGTATTAGGGAAGTTGGTCAAGACCGACTTTGGGCTATCCACGCACATAACACAGTTGTTGTCGTCACTGACAAATTGAACTCCGCCAGATTTGTGATCAATACAAAGTACAGTAACTGCCTTGAAAATTTTCGACCTCAGATATGGGCACTTGATCAGATGATTGTTACTCGCGTAGTTGACTCGAAGTCAGCCAGTGATTATTATCTCGTCGAATTGCGTAGGCTAATTTATATTATACCAACAGATCTTATCGAGTTAAAAAAAGTTGATAACTTGCTTAATACAAAACACAAATATTCGTACGTTTTTGTAATAGGCCTATTATAGATTTCTGTACGGCGTTTACGTTGGGTGAAATTTTCAAATTTGATCAAGAATCAGTAATAAACGCAGCTGTATAACGTTCCGGTACTGTTAATAAATAAATATAGGTATTGCCGAATAATTCTGAATAGCTTAGTATAAAAAAAAAACGAAGTTGCCTTATTTTTGGTGCATGCAGAATTTTAATGGTGCATGTAACTTTTTTTTCAGCATGCACCTGGTGCATGTAGATTTTTGTTTTCATTTCTAGCCCTGTAAGACTATATGTCAGAATTACCAAATGTTTGACATCCAATAGCCAATGATTAATAAATCAATGTGCTCTAGTGGTGTTGTTAAATGAAAGAAACTTTGTTTGTCCCACTGACTCCATATCCTGCAGTAATTTCTCTGATGTATGAAGCACTGCCTTAGAGCAGCATGAAAACTCACATCTGTGTCTTGTCAATTATTTAGGGGCGGTACCTAGCTTAGTAAGTAGTAAAGTGTTCACTTGATGCCTGGTCGGTCTAGGATCGATCCCTGTTGGTGGACCCATTTGGGTTATTTCTCGTTCCAGCCAGTGCACCACGACTGGTATATCAAAGGTTGTGGTATGTGCTATCCTGTCTATGTGATGGTGCATATAAAAAATCTTATGCTACTAATAAAAACATGTACATGTAGTGAGTTTCCTGTCTAAGTCTCTATGTCAAAATTACCAAATGTTTGACATCCAATAGCTGATGATTAATAAATCAATGTGCTCTAGTGGTGTCGTTAAACAAAACAAACTATGTGAATTACTCAAATTAACTTTGTTTATGAGATGATTCACACTTTACATATCTACTCAACTTTCACTATGGATGTACCAAATATTTGTCATGATAAACAATTTGTGCAGGTCATAAATTTATGCAAGGTGTGATCAATTAGACTATATGATTTGGATGTTCCATTCATCACCATAGTAACACATGACTACGTCTTTTTCAGTTAATATATTTGACTTTGTAATATTCAGGTGTTTTTGTTTTATTACTACATTGTTGCATTTGTATTTTGTCTAATATATGGATGTTCCATACATCATCACAGTAATGCATTACTACAGTTGGATATGTCATCTATCAAACAATAAATGCAGTTGCTTTACTGACATCGTTTTCCCAAGGATCCCTAGTGAAAGCAGAGTTTTTATTATCTTTGTTCGTGTGATGAGTCAAAGTGTACATATACATTATGATTATTTTGTTAGATATTTTATTTATTTATTTATTTTATTTTCTCTTTTTTAAAATTTTTATTGGCTAGAAATGTCAATAATGTCAGGGATGGGCCCTGAATCATTGTCTTCCAAATAATGTTGAACGTAAATAATAATAAATATATATGATACATAAAGAGTATTGTTAGAGTAAATATGTTCAGATTGATTGTATGTTTTTTGGAGAGAGAGAGAGAGAGAGAGAATAGATATAATACATATACATATATTAGTAGTAGTAGTAGTAGTAGTAGTAGTAGTATGTAGTATGTAGTAAAACAGTACAGCAAGACAGTTCTAACATTAAAAAGCATACATAGACGAGTACGCAACATAGCTTGATAACAATTGCACATATGTGATTAGTTTCCTATCAGTTGTATTGTAGTTTGTTATGCTCTGTGATACTGTGGGAAGTAGATGTTTGATTAAATTACTATATATTACATATGTTGCTGGAGACGAGAGAATTTAAAATAATAATAATAATAAATTATTAGATTAAACATTTTCAACTAATGAATGATACAGTGCCCACTTGGTAAAACAAATTGCTATGACTGTTCTTGCTAAAATATAACTGTTTTTCTAATGAGTATTTTTGTTTAATTTCTTTTTTCAAATGAATAATATTTTAACTTAACATTTTGCACTTTACTTTTATATGTGAAATATTTAGCTAGAAGTAGCAAGAGATCAAAGATATTATCTGTTTTAATGCTGTCTTTAAATCCAAATATGACTTGTTCAAGAAACAGTTTTAAGTTGTGTACATAAGTGATTACAGTACTTCAATAATCAGTTTAAAAAACAAATTCCAAAACGTTTGAACAAAGTTACATTCCCCAAAAAGATGTTCTATTGTTTCTTTATTTACATTACAAAAGGTAGCTAGAAGGCAAAAATATTTGTCATTAGTATTCGGTGTAATATTCTATATTGAAACCCTCTTAAATTTACTTCTTGTATGGTGAGAAATGGTTTCAAATAGATAATAGATAAATAAGATCAGTACTAAAACGATTTTGCCATAGTGGTATTTGGTATGTCTGAATATGTTAATGTGTAATAGTATAATTTTGATCCTTTTTAATGGAACAAAGTTTTCTTTGGACAGTCAAATCATCTAAAGGATATACCTTCAGTGAATTAATGACACACATATCAATAAGTCATAAATATAATTTGTTGTTAGATAATAGCGACGGAGAATCTCATGGACCACGTGTCAACTGCTATGAACAGTCAGAACCTCAAAGTTCAGATTGCTGCCACCAGGTGTCTCCACAGTCTGTCGCGGTCCGTTCAGCAGCTGAGAACCTCAATACAAGACCACAACATCTGGAAACCGTTACTTAAGGTACGAGTATACAGATTTATTATATACATAGCAATGAAATATATAGATCTACAGAAACCATAAATTTAAAGTGATATTCTGTGAAATGTCATATATTACAGTGAAAATATAGAAATCATATTTACTTTTTCTTTTCAACATCACTTGTCCTCAAACTAGTGCATATTTCCTGAAGAACCGGCAAGTATGACAATTAATAAATTTGGAAACAACACTTTAATAAAGTGATTAAAACCAAAATAATTGTATAATGTAACAGCATATAGAAATGTATTCCACACATAAAAGTATCAAATAAAGCAAGTGAAAAAGATTAAAGATTGCTCAGATTAAGACAGAGTAAAAGGAAAATAAGTCCAAACCAAAATAGTGAAGGAAAAAGAAGGAAATTACAGTCACGTGACCGGAACAAAAGAGAGTATACTGTAGAAGAATTTTAGGCCATCACATTGGCTGTTGGGATGTTTGAACCAGACTACTACCCGTAGGGAAATATACACTGGTTTGCGGACAGGTGATGTATCTATAAAAGAGAAAACACCTCAAGTTTTCTGCATTTTTAACAAGTTTATGATTAAATTATCTCCCTTGTAAATTATTCTGTTTTGATTATTGAGGCTAGTATTGCGTCCTTGTGTTTAAGTTTGATGATTACTAATGCATCTGATCGAATTTGAAAAATAAAAAAATGTATACAGTATAACACATTGACCAATCTTTTACCATTAAAATTTTGGTATAAATCAATATTAATTGAGAAAAGCCTAAAGTAACCCTTGAATCAAGTTTTGTCTCATACTATTTATTGATCAGTCTGTGATTTTTTGAGATTCTGTACTTCCACGAATCACAAGTTGTGGATCGGAAGAACAAGATGAGATGAAATCACAAAATATTTACACGACATCATATTAATGAATCAAGTGGAATTTCAAAACAGAAATATACTTACACTAAACAGAAAAAAGGGGTCTTTCACGTGCACTTCCCCAAAGACAGGACATTACATACCACAGCCATTGATGTACTAGTTGTGGGGCACTGGCTTGGATAGAAAAATCAATAGGTAATCTAATCTTCCCATCATGCATCTGGCCAGCATTCTACCAATGAAACTGAGACACATCCCTCCACCCTTGAACCGTAATTGGATATAGGTACATTAATGTTATCCATCCATCCATCCATCCATCCATCTGGCAAGCATTCTACCAATGAAACTGAGACACATCCCTCCACCCTTGAACCTTAATTGGATATAGGTACATTAATGTTATCCATCCATCCATCTATCTATCCATCTGGCAAGCATTCTACCAATGAAACTGAGACACATCCCTCACCCTTGAACCTTAATTGGATATAGGCACATTAATGTTATCCATCCATCCATGCATCCATCCATCCATCCATCCATCCATCCATCTATCTATCCATCTGGCAAGCATTCTACCAATGAAACTGAGACACATCCCTCCACCCTTGAATCTTAATTGGATATAGGCACATTAATGTTATCCATCCATCCATGCATGCATCCATCCATCCATCCATCTATCTATCCATCTGGCAAGCATTCTACCAATGAAACTGAGACACATCCCTCCACCCTTGAACCTTAATTGGATATAGGCACATTAATGTTATCCATCCATCCATGCATCCATGCATCCATCCATCCATCTATCTATCCATCTGGCAAGCATTCTACCAATGAAACTGAGACACATCCCTCCACCCTTGAATCTTAATTGGATATAGGCACATTAATGTTATCCATCCATCCATCTAAAAAGAAAATTCTCAACTTCAGTGCCTGTTAATAGAGGCCTATATAGTAACCCGTGTTTTTATCTGATATGTTGTTTATTTATATGTGTATTATTTGTAAATATGTTTCAGCTTATTCAGTGTGGGGATGAAGAGGCGCTGGCCATTGCTTCATCAACGTTGTGTAATCTGCTCTTGGAGTTCTCACCCAGTAAAGAGGTATTTTTCTGTCACACATGAATATTTTAAACAATATTGAGGTCACAGATGTGTAATCATTAGGCCATAATAAATTAGAAGCTTTGATTTTCATCCAATGTTCTTTCCAAAATGGTGGTGGTGAATGTTTGTTTTATATTTTCATTTCATTGGAAATATCACACTTGTGCAGTACTCTCAATATGTTTGTTCCCTTTCCATTTTCTTTCCTTTCTCTCACCTTTACTTTTGTTGTCTTTCCTCGCCTTACGATTGATTATAACAAGTCTTAAATCTTTAGTTGTCACAGACTAACTGCATGGTGAATGCAATACCAGTTTGAATTTTAGTTCATACCCAGTCAGTCAGTCTGCTATGATTGAGATGTAAGCCATAATTCTCTCTCTTTGTTTCAGCCAATCCTTGAGGCAGGAGCTATCAACATCCTGGCTGACTTGACAAGCCGGTCAGACCCGGCGTTACGCCTCAACGGAGTCTGGGGTCTTATGGTAAGTCTTCTAGTCACTGGAGGGAAAGAAAGAAAGAAATGTTTTATTTAACAACGCACTCATCACATTTTATTTACGATTATGTGGCGTCAGACATATGGTTTAGGACCACACCGATATTGAGAGAGGAAACCTGTTGTTGCCACTTCATGGGCTACTCTTTACGGTTAGCAGCAAGGGTTCTTTTATATGCACCATCCCACAGACAATGTAGTACATATCATGGCTGTTGATATACTAGTCGTGGTGCACTGGCTGGATCAAGAAATAGCCCAATGGGGATCGATTCCAGACCAATAGCGCAGTAGTGGATGTATTCTTAGTACTGAAGTATCGTTACATATTCATTCATTCATTCCAAAACTGTAGAAAGATACTTACTAAAGTCACAGACACTAGTTTCAACTAAAAATTAACAATAAGTTTGTTTAATCTTCAAATCTGTAACACATCTGTATAAAGCTACAATAGAGTCAAACAAGATTCTGTGACATTGAAATAGAGAAACACTGTTAAATAACCATTACTTTCAGAGGTACATGTATGTGCATTTTTAAAACTATGAGAAATGCATTTCATGGTATTAGAAACACCAGGGTGACCAGAAACACTTCAGATATTTGGAAATGGATAATGAAAACAATAAAATTTAAGTACTGTCCTATTTTAATGATCAATAATTGTGAAAAATATGCCGTAGTGTTTAATAACTAGGGTCTGTCAGTTTAAAACATGTATTATTGTTATGTTCAGAACATGGCGTTCCAGGCAGAACAGAAGGTTAAACTTCAGATCGTGGAGACCCTGGGTTCAGAACAACTCTTCTGTCTTTTCCTTGATTGTATAAACAGGTTTACTATAACATGTATTATTGTTATGTTCAGAACATGGCGTTCCAGGCAGAACAGAAGGTTAAACTTCAGATCGTGGAGACCCTGGGTTCAGAACAACTCTTCTGTCTTTTCCTTGATTGTATAAACAGGTTTACTATAACATGTATTATTGTTATGTTCAGAACATGGCGTTCCAGGCAGAACAGAAGGTTAAACTTCAGATCGTGGAGACCCTGGGTTCAGAACAACTCTTCTGTCTTTTCCTTGATTGTATAAACAGGTTTACTATAACATGCATTATTGTTATGTTCAGAACATGGCGTTCCAGGCAGAACAGAAGGTTAAACTTCAGATCGTGGAGACCCTGGGTTCAGAACAACTCTTCTGTCTTCTCTTTGACTCTGACACCAACATTCTCATGAAGACGCTGGGGCTGCTTAGGAACCTGCTGTCAAACCAACAAGTCAGTAGTTCATTTTTCTCAAACATATGGTAACCCCTTGCAACTGCCCATGACAATCGGCAATGTCTTGGAAATTGCTTTGAAGTTTTTAATTCTACACAGAGCTCTGTATTTATTGCATTCTTTTTTGCTGTGAACTATATTCAATTTATTTTCAACAGCATGTTTTTTGTAGACATTTTCTTAATTGCAGGGACTGTGTCGTTCTCAACACTTATTGGTGCTTATATATTTTTTTTATATACTGTAAGGTCTCACTACATAGATCATTTCTGGGTGAGAGTTCATTCATCATGGTCCACTATAGTTCCTAATTGTGACACAAGTTATGGTTCACTTTTAGGGATTGGTGAAGAATTAAAACAATATGTATGTTTAATGGTAAGCCTTCTGGCTGTATTTTGCCCATGCTATTTTGTAATATTGTGTATTGACCTTTTGGGACATTAGTGTATAGTGTAAGAGACAGCCAGAGTGAATCGGTTAATGAACCACCTGTTCGGACCTGTATTACAGCCAGATGCGGTCATATAGCAAAAAACTGAGACGGAAATGTTCTCAATTTTGGAGTGAAAATAAATTCTTATATAATGTATGTTTGCATGGTGTATGTTGTTAGTACCAACGAGAACCCGTTCTATTGGCAATCTTAATTTGAAGTTGGGCAATTTAACATGGGTTTCAATGGCAGATGACATCTGTGTAGTGAGACCTAAATAGAAATATAGTGAACAGCAGTAGAAATGTGAATCAGGGTTACAGCTAGTTTGCTATTAGAATAAATGTACTTGATTACAACACTCAATTCTGTGAAATGCTAAACGGTATGTTCACCTGTAGTTCTCCTCAATCTCAGTATGTCTTAACAGGGGACAATATTTCAAAATCTTAGGTAACTGGAAGTCAGTTCACGTGAGTTTTACTTAGGTAACCGATTGTTCGGTTATGTGAATATAGTTCTTGTGACTGATGAGTTATGCCTACCTAATCCTAAAACACTTGAACTATACGGTTCTGTGCTACATTGGTGGTTCAAATGTATTTAAAAATATAAACTGATTTTCAATTTCATTACTGATATATGGTACTTTTAATTTTAGAATGGAATTGTTCACATAACTGATTGGCAGATCTCATGATTTTAAAGTTGCGTAACCAACACGCGAACAAAACAACGGTTCTCATGAAATATTGTGCCTAGCTTAATCCCTTACTAAACAAAATCTAAATTTATTATTATATACCTGAAAAATCATTTTTGCTTTTATTATAGTTATCAGTATATAATGTATTAAACTGAAAGTTTTAGGGTTTTTTTCTAATGTATTTTTTGTTTTATGGCTCTTATTAAATAACATGTTACTAACATACACACATTGTTTACTTCAAATCATGTCTTTATGTTATCTTATCATTCATTATCAAATATCAGTAAAATTAATTCACAAATATCTGATACCAATAAGTCCAGTGTGGAGACAAGAGACATTCTGGTCTGACTTTATGAAAAAAGGGTGAAATAGAATTAATGGCAAATTTTTATTATACATATTCTTGATGATATTGATGTATTTTTAGCACATTGATGACATCATGGGGTCATATGGAAATCAGGTTATGCAAGCAGTCATCTTTATTTTAGAGGGAGACCACTCTGTAGAAGTCAAAGAACAGGTAACATTTTACAATATTTTACACTTTCAAATAATTAGTGCTAAGTTACTTAATCTAAATAATTGTGATTGTTGTATATAGAGTGGGATTTAGATCAGTTGGTAGAGCAATCAACTGAGGAGCTTGAATTGTATGGTTGAACCTATGTAGACACATTGCTTTTTATCATTCCTATCAATGCCATATGACTGGTATAACAAACACTGTGGTATGTGTTGCCCTGTCTGTGGAAAGGTGCATATAAAAGACACCTAGCTATTAATGGGAAAATATAGCAGATTTTTTCTGAAGACTGTGTCAAAATTACCAAATCAGGTAGACAGAAAAAAAAATTCACTTTTAACTTTTGGGTTTTTTAAAGATATTTTATTATTTAGTATTAATGTTTTAAGATGTGGTGTGTGTTGTTTTCAGACACTGTGTATCCTGGCAAACATCGCTGATGGTGACCAGGCTAAAGATGTTATAATGGAAAATGATGACATTCTGAAGAAACTCACATCATACATGGTGAGTATTGTCACAAGCACTTGATATTATGCTGAGTTCATGTAGTGATCGTGAATATCGCAAATTCACAAGTTCCAAATTGTGAACATGACTTGAGTGGAGAATGTTCAGGCAATTTATAGACAATCTGCACACCCTAAGTCACAATTGCATGAATGATTTGTGTACCGCCAATTTTTCATGAGGTCCACTAGGGTCTCCATGAGTACTCAGGCATGGGCTGAGTGTAGCAAGACTTGAGCAAGGAAGAGTACTTATTTTTTTTTTTTTTTTTTTCAACATCATTTTGCCATATGCTTGCTGCCAGTTATATCAATGAGCTATGAGACATGGAGGGAAAACAAAAGTGTGGAATGCAATACAATGGCATGTTTGGGCATCCATGTTCAGAACTGGAATTAAGATGCCTAGTGCTATTTTACTTTGTTCCTTAGTCTCCGGGTCGAGTTTGACCCTTGAGTGCCTTGGATTCATAGAGGCCCAAACGACCTCCAATTAATGCACCATTATGATGTGATGTCAAAGTCACAGTGACCCACAGACTACATGTAATGATCCTGGACATTTGATGAGTTTGTAATTAAATCAATATACAACTGCATGGCTTTTATTGTGTTAACATCACTATAATAGTGTTACATATCACTCACTTTGTCTGTGCATTATTAATAAATTTGGGGCGGGACTTAGCCTAGTGGTAAAGTGTTCACTTGGTGCGCGGTCAGTCTGGGATTGATCCCTGTCAGTGGGCCCATTGGGCCATTACTTGGTCCAGCCAGTGCACCATGACTGGTATATCAAAGGCTGTGGTATGTGTTATCCTGTCTGTGGGATGATGCATATAAAAGATCCCTTGCTGCTAATCGAAAAAGAGTAGCCCATGAAGTGGCGACAGCAGGTTTCCTCTCAATATCTGTGTGGTCCTTAACCATATGTCTGATGCCATATAACTGTAAATAAAATGTGTTAAGTGCGTCCTTAAATAAAACATTTCCTTCCTTTTTTTATTAATAAATTTCATATGCATACTTTTACTATAAAGATATTGCACTTTAGTTCATATACATCGGTTAAAGTTGGTGTTTACCCATTCAGAAAGTCCAGTAACCAGGACAGACAACATTTTGCTACCCATTTGGTAGTACTGGGTTTGGGTCCCAGTACGAGCTCCTAACAGTGACTTTTAATGATACAAACACGAAAATAAATTCAAATTGAAATGAAAAGACAATCTGCATCCACCATAATTAAATATAAAATCAGGGCAAATTTTATTTTAATTTGGTGAAAGTATTAATTAATATTTTGTTACCAAATAACTGGGTATCTATAAAATTTGGAGGTTTAATACATAATTTGGCGAAATTTTCTGCTGATCGAGAGTAGCCTTAAAAATGAAGTCTTGTACTTATTATTATTTTTATTTTTTTTCCTCTTCTACTTTTAGGTTCACAGTAACGTCAAACTTCAGATAGCGGCCATATTGTGTGTTCTTAATCTTGTATCAAAGCAAGACGAAGGTAGAAATAATTTTATTTAACTTCAAGTTCTGGAAATTAATGGGTTTTCCCAGTATAACTTTCACTTATGATACTTACTTTTTAAATGTGTGGAATTATTATCAGAACAGTTGGTTGCTTTCTTGCAATTTCTAAATGGAGAGGCCTAATAAATATAAATCATACATGATGTTTTCAACAGAAGCTGATAACAAAAGCTTTTTGTTTTATTCCATAATATAGATTAATCATTTCTATGACAATAATGCATTGATGTAGCCATTATTTAATATAGTGGGGATGGGGGTACCTACACTGTCTCCGAGTCATGTTATGGGGAAACAAGCAAATATAAAAAGTGATTGGGGTATCATAGCTCCCATGCCCCTCCTTTTCCCTCTCAGCTGTGTCAGTGAACACATCATACATTTAACAAAGTGTTGCCATGTTTTTTTAGGTGCCTTCCACAGACAGGAGCGATTGAAAAAGATGGGTGTCCAGAAATTACTGCAGCAACTGTTGAGTACCCAGGATGCAACACTGTTTGAAAAGTGAGTGTTTGTAAATATGACTTTGATTTGTATTGCATGTATGTTGGTGAGAGTACATATTGTCCAAGTGGTTCAAATACAATAGCAGGCATTTTCATTCATGACAGGACATTAAAACATTTCATTCATTCATATCTTTGACACTCAACAACACTATCTTGTTGGGGTGTCAATAACAATTTCATTCATTTACCTTTTACAAAGGATCTAGGGACATAGCACATGAATTGCTGGAAAATATGGAAATATTTTGGAAAATAGTTTAATAAGTTTCTTAATAGAAGTCCCACCCCTCCATGGGCTAAATTGACCTGGTTGCCTATGGAAAGTAGTATATATTTATAAGTATTGTAATTTGATTAACCCCAAAGTATGAAGATGTATAATGTTGCAGGTAGTTTATATATACAAAGTATTCTAATTTGAATACTGCCTGTTTGCCAAATTGAATGTGTCCAATATGACAGGTAGTATTTGTATTCTATTTTTGTTTTACAGAGTGAAGCAAGCATTACAGCAGTTTACGTAACCAGAGGAGAAAGATTCAGTCAATCATTGATCAAACAGAACTTTTTAATAAACAGATAATCACTATATTTGCTATTAATATTTTTTTTTTCATCTGGAAATTAGAAAGTATGTTTGTGGATGAATAACCATCTTTTCCTAGGGTCACTGGTTGGGACTGAGAAAACGCTAGAGTTCTTTTAGGATTGGTCCACCAAGGTGATTCGATCCTATGTCCTATACACCTCAGATGAACACTACTGACTGAGCTAGATCCTACCCACTTGGAGGAAAAGATCTAGCATACACACCAAGCAGGAAATATTTGTGATACCTTCCACCCATCCACATATGCTTAATTCTGGATCGGTCCACATGACCACAAAGGCTACACTTTCAATTACTAGTAAGGGATCTTTGATAGGACTTCTTCAAAAATAGAATAACACACACATGTACCACAGATTTGGATATACTAGTTTGTGTCATGGGTGGGGGCAGGTCGTAGCCAAGTGGTAAAGTACTTGATCCCTGTCAACGGGCCCATTAGGCTATTTCTCATTTCAGCCAGTGCTCCACAATTGTAACAAAGGCTGTGATATGTACCATCTTGTCTGTAGGATGCTGCATATACAAGATCCCTTGATGCTAATCAGAAAATGTTGCCCATTGCCCGTTTCCTCTCATTAGAGGGGGATTGATCCAGCATCCTATCATAGATCAGGCAAGCATTTCACTGGCAGGATGTGTTATTAAAAATAAATATGGCGAATTCTCTGATAGAAAGTTTGTTTTTAGTAATAACACTATTACATTAAAGTGCAGTATACGTGCCATAGTTTGCTACAAATTAATAATTCCCACACAACCTTTGCATAAATAACGTGGGGTAGGGGATATATACACACGCATACAGTTGAATCCCATTGGCTTGAACCCCGTCTGTGCTCAACCTATCGGTGAACATCGTATAAAACATCGTATAAGTGTAACGACTTCATTTTTGGTACAAGTGTTGCAGTGCATTTGACCATTCTGAGTTTGACCAAACAAGATTCTACTGTTCTATATATACATGTAAGCAAAAATATTTTTTTAATCCAGTTTTCTGTGATAACTGATTATGTGTAAGAAATAACCAAACTCCATAGTGTAAAACATGTTTTAATTACCATTACAGTAGGGTTTTTTTTAGCATTTTAGATTTTAATAAAATAGTATAACTGAAGAATACTCGGTAAATACATGTATGTGTAAGTCACAAGATAAAAGTTGAAATGTTTTTAGAAATAAAGCCAGTGTTTAAAAAAACAAAACAGAGGAGAAAGTTTGCTGTTACTCGACAATTGTGAAAATACACATCAAATCTAAAGCTAATATTTATAATATATATCTCCTGCACACATTACTAACCTTTATCAGAAATATGTTGAAATTTAGATAATTTTAATTATAAAACTAACAAAAACATTTGTAGCACTGTTTTCCAAATTATAAAAATGTGATTTGTTACCCCTTGCATACTGAAAAATGCTAACCAGCGAACTGTTCAATTGTACCATAGTCTAAGTAATTTTAGTTTGTTACATTTATGAAACCATAAACAATACAAAAGGTAAATCATTATTTAAAGCAATATAAAATAAAACAATTATTGATACCAGTAATATTTTTAAAATTAGAATTTGTTTGAAACAACCATTGAGTTCAATGCACAAAATACTGTAAAGCATGTATTACAAACAAAATGCAAGAGGACATAAAAGTTTGCTTAACAACATAAAACATATACACATGTATATAGTATGGGAGTTATTTTTGAAGTCAACATAAGGCCAAAATTGTGTCTCCAGAAATGTGCCAAAACACATTACCGGTAGATTGGGATTGGCTGGGATTGTCGTTTTTTTCGTTGTTTTTTTAAATTAAAAAATGTATTACTATATTCACCCCATTAAGTCCAGATAAAATGTTATACATAAAATAAATGTATGAAAAAACAAAAATCATACACCAATTTTGTTTGTTAAAAATTAGGATTGGACCTTTTTTGCAGGTAGAGTTTGCACAAACACATTGGAGGGGGTGGGGGTAAAATAATTATTAGATTCTCCTCCAACCTTAGCACAAACAGTGATGAGCAATAAGGACAATATGTAAGTTATTGGTAAGTTACCTGTGTAAAATTCAAACAGCTAACTACATGTTTCCCTTCCAGATATAGGCACTAGCTTAAAATGTGGGTAAATAGTTTTGGAAATGGTAAATAAAATAGTTTAATGAAAATTTTATGACACAACAATTAGCATATATATTGTTTTCAGCTCAAACTTTCCTAAAGAAAAAGGTATGTGGTTTTCACGAATGGAAAAACAGGAAGCTCCATACATATTTTGATGAAAACAGTTTGTATTTTAAATACCATATTTTTCACATTGGTAGGCCTGGTTATTTTATAAAAACAATTCTGATGTGGCTTGTAAAATCTGCAGTCTGGACGTGCCACATTACAACTTCATTCACTATGGTACAGCAAAATACAATCACAACAAGTTTTAATAAAGACACAGCTTCTAGATTATGGTAGCCCCACTCCCATTGCTAGTGATATTCAATGTTGGGCTACTATTGCGATGCCCAACAGTTAACTGAAACATTGTACAAAATATTTTCACTAAGTCTATTTTGTAAATTTCAATATCCTGTCTCTCTCTCTCCCCCCCCCCCCCCCCCCCCCCCCCGAATGTTAGTGTTTTTAAGCTCTATCCCCCTCTTTAAGTGACATATCCAATTATTAGTATTATTTAGTAAAATTGTATTAACTTGAAATAAAGTTGGGCTAGTGAATTTTTAATCGTGGCTAGTAAATTTTAAAAACCACTGATCCCATGGCTAGTGGATTTTATAAAAATTCTAGAAACCCTGATAAAGATGTTGCTTTCAACAGTTATTGACTGTCTTCATATAAGTCTGTGTATTTTAATACATTGTCAATACATTGTCATAGTAACACAAACAGTGCAAAAACACCCATTTTCTGTATGTTAAAATGGTGAAAAATAAATGTTTATAGTCAAAAGATATAAAAAATGGCATGTAATGGTAATGTGGCTAGCCTATTCTACATGTACCTTGTTAAATAATTTATTTTAAAAATCTACTCAAGTTTGATGCTTAAATTCAAATAATAATGTGTGTTGTCAAATTCAGCTTTGTTAAGAATTGGTGCACACAAAGTAAAACCGTGCTGACCCTTACCATATTTCAATATGACAAACAAGAAGTATACAATCACAGACTGATATATTTCTGCAACATACAACATGTATTTCTGCATATAAATTTAAAAATAAATAAGTCTTGGATAAATCTCATATTTTGATAGGATTATAGATGTATGGGACCATTCAACAAGTCCTATTCAATGGGGAATGTTTGCATTTAAAAACACAGGTCAAGAAAGCATAATAGGTGTGTTAAAAAACAAACATAAAGAATTCCTGCACCAGATTTTATGTTACGTAATTGTTGAAAATCCCCCAAAATATGTACATTTTGTGGTACTGTACATGTTAAAACTATCCAGTAACACTCGGTACATCTGGCTAATTAAAAAGAAAAAAAAGTTTTATTTAAATGACATCATTAGGACATGTTGATTAATCAATCATCAGCTACTGAGAAAACTGCTTTATTTTTGTAGTAGTATGGGATATTTTGTATGCATTTCCCCACGGACAGAGCAGCAAATACCATGACTGTTGATATACCAGTTGTGGTACACTCATTAAAATGGGGGGGGGGGGGGGGGGGGCAAGGTGGTTTGATCCTATGGTCAAGTACACGAAATGTTTAAAAAAGAAGGTAAAAACATATACAAGATATACAGAGCTGATACAAGTTAATTTTAAGAAAGAAATGTAAGTATTCAAAGCTGATATGAACTTAATAATAAACATTTTTAAAATTAATAAAATAAATAACAGTTGCATAAGTGAGGGATATTGTACAATAAATTTTAACAACATGAACAAAACATTTCTATAAAAATTATAATAAGTTGAAAATAATATAAACTTGAATGCAAACAGATCATAATGTACAATGTACATGGAATAAATATGTACATAAGTACATGTACCTATAAAAGCGCACACCATAAAAACACGAGCTGATCTTTTATGAGCTCGAGTATATGTATTAAAAATACATGTTAAGATCGCTGAAATCAAACACAAAATAACATCCTCTACTTCCATGCAACATGCACCAATTGAAAGGCCACCATTACAGTTGATATGTGCAGATTTGGCAACAAGACTTGCATTTACAGTATGATATAATTTATACACACTAAGGAATTTGAGCAGATTATTTTTATTAATCAGCCTTGTTTTCATGACTTACATTGTAAATGGTCACTGGCCTCTATGGTGTTGTGGTTAAGCCATCGGACATAAGGCTGGTAGGTACAGGGTTCGCAGCCCAGTATCGCTTCCGCCCAGAACAAGTTTTAACGACTCAATGGGTAGGTGTAAGACACTACACCCTCATTTCTCTCACTAACAACTAACAGCTAACTCACTGTCTTGGACAGACAGCTGAAGTGTGTGTCCAGGACAGCGTGCTTGAACCTTAATTGGATATAAGCATGAAAATAAGTTGAAATGAAAATGTAAGTTGTCAGACAAATTCTCCACATAATCTTTATCTGAAGAGATCGGTGGGAGAGTCTTTGGGTGTGTTTTTAGTACTTGAAATATAGCAGTTTAGTGTGATGAACAAATTGGTGCACTATTATTCGCTCCAGGAGCAGGCATCAAATTAAATACACATACAGTCTGGTACCCTGTGTAGTATGGAAGTTAAAATGAAGAACTAATCTTGTTGCCCACTTGGTCATTAATGTCTGGGTGTTGCGTACACATTTTGTATTAGTTGCTAAATAAATGACTTTATTCGCTTGCAAGGGGCGGGACGTAGCCCAGTGGTAAAGCATTTGCTTGATGTGCGGTTGGTCTAGGATCGATCCCTGTCGGTGGGCACATTGGGCTATTTCTCGTTCCAGCCTGGGCTCCACAACTGATTTAACAAAGGCTGTGGTATGTACTATCCTGTCTGTGGGATGGTGCATATAAAAGATCCCTTGCTGCTAATTGAAAAAAGTGTAGCCCATGAAGTGGTAACAGCGGGTTTCTCTCTCAATACCTGTGTGGTCCTTAACCATATAACTGTAAATGAAATGTGTTGAGTGCGTCGTTAAATAAAACATTTCCTTTATTCGCTTGCGACGTCATCTTCACTGGTCTTAGCTCTGTACATTTGCATGTAAAGATCGCTGAATTATATTGGAAATAATTGTCATATTTTACATTATTTGAAGGTGGGTAATAAATAAAATACCATACTTGTTTTTGCTAGATATAATTTTTACGAAACTCATGAACTTCCCGTGGTATCTGACATCATTTTCATTTTGTCAGATACTAATATTAAAAGTTCAGTTCCATAAAAATGATATCTAGTGAAAACCTGTATAGTATTCTATACTGGTGTCCCATTTTGTGATGATGATGGAAATTAAGCGTTAACACGTTATGTCACATGGTCTCAAATTAAATACATTATCATGTAACATCGTCTAACGTATTGTAATTCTAATTCATTCACACACTAAACCTGCCAGAGATATAAATGTGAGCCTAACTATTTTAAAACTGTAAAAAGCATGTACAGGTATGTCTGTGTAGGTGTACATGCATGTGCATTTCTGTATCTGCAAGAATGTGTGGGTTTTGTTTATTGAGTTCTGTGTGTATAATCATATCTAGAAAGTTTGTTTTGTTCAACGACACCACTAGTGCACATTGATATATTAATCATTGGCTAATGGATGTCAAATACTTGGCAATTTTGTCATACAGTCTAAGAGAGGAAACCTGCTACATTTTTATATTAGTACCAAGGGATCTTTTATATGCACCATCACATAGACAGGATAGCACATACCATGGCCTTTGATATACCAGTCGTGATGCACTGGCTGGAAAGAGAAAGTCCAATGGGTCCACCGATGGGGATCGATCCTAATCTGACTGCTCATTAAGCGAGTGCTTTACTACTAGGCTATATCCCACCCTAATTGTATCTAATATAATCGTATCCAGACGAATGCACGCATACAATGATGTACAATATTTCTAATATAATCGTATCCAGACGAATGCACACATACAATGATGTACAATATTTCTAATATAATTGTATCCAGATGAATGCATACATACAATGACGTACAATATTTCTAATATAATCGTATCCAGACGAATGCACACATACATTGACGTACAATATTTCTAATATAATCTCATATCTAGACGAATGCACACATACAATGATGTACAATATTTCTAATATAATCGTATCCAGACGAATGCACACATACAATGATGTACAATATTTCTAATATAATCATATCCACACGAATGCACACATACAATTATGTACAATATTTCTAATATAGATGAATGTACACATACAATGACGTACAATATTTCTAATATAATTGTATCCAGACGAATGCACACATACAATGACGTACAATATTTATAATATAATCGTATCCAGACGAATGCACACATACAATGACGATAATCGTATCCAGACGAATGCACACATACAATGACGTACAATATTTCTAATATAATCGTATCCAGACGAATGCACACATACAATGATGTACAATATTTCTAATATAATTGTATCCAGACGAATGCACACATACAATGACGTACAATATTTCTAATATAATTGTATCCAGACGAATGCACACATACAATGACGATAATCGTATCCAGACGAATGCACACATACAATGACGTACAATATTTCTAATATAATCGTATCCAGACGAATGCACACATACAATGATGTACAATATTTCTAATATAATCGTATCCAGACGAATGCACACATACAATGATGTACAATATTTCTAATATAATCGTATCCAGATGAATGCCCACATACAATGATGTACAGTATTTCTAATATAATCGTATCCAGACGAATGCACACATACAATGATGTACAATATTTCTAACATAATCTCGTATCTAGACGAATGCACACATACAATGATGTACAATATTTCTAATATAATCGTATCCAGACGAATGCACACATACAATGATGTACAATATTTCTAATATAATCGTATCCAGACGAATGCACACATACAATGATGTACAATATTTCTAATATAATCGTATCCAGACGAATGCCCACATACAATGATGTACAGTATTTCTAATATAATCGTATCGAGACGAATGCCCACATACAATGATGTACAATATTTCTAATATAAATTTCAGGGCAAGCAATATAAGCAGCATACAGATAAAAAACATTTCTGCATAGTAACTGGAATGGTTACCAAGTGACTGCATAAATAATATCACAGATTGTACAGCAATTTTTCAGTATGGTTTGAAAAGGAATATAAAAATATGAAAAAGATTCACACGTAAATACAACCGATGTGTACATGTATACATGTAGCTGCTGTAATTCTAAGACTAGGGTATAAAACACTTTATATACACGACATGTACTTGTGCTTAGCTATCAAGACTTCATTTATAAATATATATCTAGTCAGGCATTTTCTTACACCTGAAAACACATCAGTTGTTGGCTGTCCAATCATCTTGTATCAAATTACAGATGTGTTCTCTTTACACAACTCGTCAATGTTACTGTATGGCTGTCCAATCATCTTGTATCAAATTACAGATGTGTTCTCTTTACACAACTCGTCAATGTTACTGTATCGCTGTCCAATCATCTTGTATCAAATTACACATGTGTTCTCTTTACACAACTCGTTAATGTTACTGTATCGCTGTCCAATCATCTTGTATCAAATTACAGATGTGTTCTCTTTACACAACTTGTCAATGTTACTGTATCGCTGTCCAATCATCTTGTATCAAATTACAGATGTGTTCTCTTTACACAACTCGTCAATGTTACTGTGTTCTCTTTACACAACTCGTTAATGTTACTGTATCGCTGTCCAATCATCTTGTATCAAATTACAGATGTGTTCTCTTTACACAACTTGTCAATGTTACTGTATCGCTGTCCAATCATCTTGTATCAAATTACAGATGTGTTCTCTTTACACAACTCGTTAATGTTACTGTATCAGGAGAAGCTGATGGGTTAACATAATAATATTGCATCTGCAGTAAATAAATTTAAAAAAGGAATATTCATTCAGTGACACTCCAGAAAGAAGGGAAACCTGATACTGCTTGACAAACAACAGACAGGGCAGTAGGTTCTGGGTTCACACCCTGGTACCGGCTCCCACCCAGAGTGATTTTAACGGCTAAATGGGTGTACATATATGGCCACTACAGTGACGTTTCTCTCTTTACACAGCAACAACTAAAATAAATTGAAATAAAATGAAGTGAAGTGACCAGGGCAGTGTGCTTGAACCTTAATTGGATATAAGCACAATGATAAATTAAAATGAAATGAAGTGAATACACAATGGTTGTGTCCTCATTTCTGTTTGTATGGGGGAGGTAGACAGAAACACAAGATATACAGTATGAAAAACCCAAATGGGGACAAGTTAACATGCAACACGTTTGTTAATTCTGTCACAATAACTGTCCATCATTTCGGCAGCCATCAAGCTCTGTGGAATATGATTCTTCAATAATCTATGTTACAACTAATATCCATATTAAGAATAGCCCTTTAATATAAATACATTCTGACTATATGTATGTTATCATGATGATGAAGAGACTGACATACCTCGAGATAATTGTGGTTTGAGATAAAACAAAATAACTGTTTGTTAACATAATACATGTGATTGTTAAAATTATGCATTGGGACAGTTGTTTTTACATCAACATATCATGGGTTCAAGATAACAATGTGTTCTAACGATGTTTCCCTATTCATATACTTGCAGAAAAACACTTCCTATGCACCAAATAAAATTGTCCCAAAGCAAATGCAAAGTGTGTAAATGATTGAAATTTTACAAGATGATGGCGTCAACATATATGTAACTGTGCAAACTGTCTGATAATGTTTACAAATGACCAATAAATTAGGTGATAGTCCCACTTTGTTTTCCTATCTGTAAGGTTTAGTACACACCTATTTAATCTTACTATGGTAATAATGACCATTCTGACTGTGCAATAAAAAAAAATCATATGTTGGATATATATGTAATATAAAATTGCACAAGTGTAGTATGTGTTCAGTTGAATGACGTCATATCCCTAGCAATATACAAAGGTGGTATGT
>NC_054711.1:34892949-34943953 GCF_016097555.1 Gigantopelta aegis
GAGAAATAGCCATATGGGACCACCGATGGCGATCTATCTCCTAGATTGACCGTGCATCAATTAAGTACTTTACCACTGGGATATGTTCCACTCCTCATTATACAAAGAGAAACTGCACTACGGTTTGATGTGAAAATAAGTATGACATAGGAAAACACACCTCATCTTCAGTTGATGGGGCTCGGTCCTTGTCACCTAGACGACACCGGCAGGGAAACGCCTCCAGAATAGTGATATCTAAAACATAAATAGCAGAGTGGTTAGACATATCACAGGGCTTCTAGATTATGGTAGCCTCACTACCATTGCTAATGATATTCAGTGTTGGGCTAGTAAATAACTACCATTGCCATGCCCGATGACTACCGTATATCTTCGCTTATAAGTCGAATTTTTTTCACCCAAAAATTATTTTATAACTTGGGGGGTCGACTTATAAGAGGGTAAAAAAATTTCACCCAAAAATATTACCGTTTTGGGGATTATTTTACAAGTGTTATTGTTGAAGTATGCCCTGTATTTATACTCAAATATGTTAATTTGACGCATTTATTATAACCTTTTTTTTTGGCAATAGAACGGTTTTGGTTACGCAAAAAGGCGTGCGATCTCACTCACATGCCAAGAGAACAGTCCACTTAGTTAAAATAACAGTCATCACTAATAGCAAAAATGTAAATAATACTAACTACCTGTTGCCTGAGTTTATTTTGAAATCTGGTCACTGGCATTAATGGTTGTTCAAACAATGTTTTGTTGGTGATTATCTTCATGAATATTACTGAGCTTTCCCTTAAAACAGCTTAGACTGATTTCTGCAGTTCACTAGAGCAATAGGGACATACATAAAAACCAGTGTACTTTACAGAGTTATCTTCCTTACATGTATTAATATGGCGACAAAACATGTGATTAACTGATACTTTCAGTTTTATTGTAGTGATCTGTTGTCAGTGTTTATAAATAAAGTTGTTGTCTGTGCACAAACCCATGCAGTACAGTGCCATACGGTAACAGCCAAACAGCTTGCACTATCTACTAAGGGAATATTTCGTTTTGATGCTATGTTACTTGTTTGCGATCTACAAAACGTGAAAACCGAAGTTTGTAAAATAATTTTCTTTTGTTCAAATATTGTACATTATTGTTCTCATGTGCTGAAAATAAGAAATACTTCAATATTTATAAGTTGTTTTTCATGGGTCGACTTATAAACGGGTCAATAAAAAAATAAGTTTTCAGGGCTTGAAATTAGGGACTCGACTTATAGTCGAGATCGACTTACAGGCGAAGATATACGGTAGTGATTTTTGGGGGTCAAATGCTGCATTTGATCTATTTTGTAAATATGAAATATCCTGCCCTTTCCTCCCCTCAAGTCTAATGGTTTGTACGCTCTATCTCCTTCTTTAGATGAAATATCCTGCCCCTTCCTCCCCTCAAGTCTAATGGTTTGTAAGCTCTATCTCCTTCTTTAGATGAAATATCCTGCCCCTTCCTCCCCTCAAGTCTAATGGTTTGTACGCTCTATCTCCTTCTTTAGATAAAATATCCTGCCCCTTCCTCCCCTCAAGTCTAATGGTTTGTACGCTCTATCTCCTTCTTTAGATGAAATATCCTGCCCCTTCCTCTCCTCAAGTCTAATGGTTTGTAAGCTCTATCTCCTTCTTTAGATGAAATATCCTGCCCCTTCCTCCCCTCAAGTCTAATGGTTTGTACGCTCTATCTCCTTCTTTAGATGAAATATCCTGCCCCTTCCTCCCCTCAAGTCTAATGGTTTGTAAGCTCTATCTCCTTCTTTAGATGAAATATCCTGCCCCTTCCTCCCCTCAAGTCTAATGGTTTGTACGCTCTATCTCCTTCTTTAGATGAAATATCCTGCCCCTTCCTCCCCTCAAGTCTAATGGTTTGTAAGCTCTATCTCCTTCTTTAGATGAAATATCCTGCCCCTTCCTCCCCTCAAGTCTAATGGTTTGTAAGCTCTATCTCCTTCTTTAGATGAAATATCCTGCCCCTTCCTCCCCTCAAGTCTAATGGTTTGTAAGCTCTATCTCCTTCTTTAGATGAAATATCCTGCCCCTTCCTCCCCTCAAGTCTAATGGTTTGTACGCTCTATCTCCTTCTTTAGATGAAATATCCTGCCCCTTCCTCCCCTCAAGTCTAATGGTTTGTAAGCTCTATCTCCTTCTTTAGGTGAAATATCCTGCCCCTTCCTCCCCTCAAGTCTAATGGTTTGTACGCTCTATCTCCTTCTTTAGGTGAAATATCCTGCCCCTTCCTCCCGTCAAGTCTAATGGTTTGTAAGCTCTATCTCCTTCTTTAGGTGAAATATCCTGCCCCTTCCTCCCCTCAAGTCTAATGGTTTGTAAGCTCTATCTCCTTCTTTAGATGAAATATCCTGCCCCTTCCTCCCCTCAAGTCTAATGGTTTGTAAGCTCTATCTCCTTCTTTAGATGAAATATCCAATTATTCCTATTAGTAAAATTGTATTTACTTAAAGTAGGGCTAGTGAATGTTTAATCATGGCTAGTAAACATTTTAAATAACTGACCTCATGGCTAGTGGATTTTTATAACAATTTTAGAAGCCCTGCATATCGGCGTTCTGGATGATAGCTGCCAGCTGTGAATCTGTGTTCTGGCCCAGTGCTTGTAACACTCGAGTCTAGACTCAACACTCTAATAATTAGAGTCACAGATATAACCGTATGGCAAAGCCATACAAATTGCTTGCATGTGGCATCATCAGAGTTTGAGTCTAGACTAGTTTGAGTCTAGACTAGTTTGAGTCTAGACTAGTTTGAGTCTAGACTAGTTTGAGTCTAGACTTTAGATTTATAAGCCAGGGCCCATGCTTATAAAACTTTTATACAATCTAGACTCAATATTTAATTAAAGTTTCTTAAAAGTTTGTTTAATGACACCACTAGAGCACATTGGATGTCAAACATTTGGTACTTTTTACATAGTCTTTGAGAGGAAACCCGCTACATTTTTCCAGTAGTAGCAAGGGATCTTTTATATGCACCATGACAAAGACAGGATAGCACATACCACGGACTTTGATATACCAGTTATGGTGCACTGGGTGGATAGAGAAATAATTCAATGGACCCACCAACGGGAATCGATCTCAAACCGACCACGCATCAAGTGAGTGCTTTACCACTGGGCTACGTCCGGCCCCAGACAGACTCCTATTAGTTTTGAGTCAAAACTCTAAATGTTTTATAAGCACCAGGCCAGGTCTCCAATAACAAGTAAGGGTAGCACCGGCCTCGGTGGTTTCATGATTAAGCAGTTGAACACAAGGCTGGTAGGTACAGAGTTCGCAGCCCGGTACCGGCTTCCACCCAAAGCGAATTTTCACAACTCGATGGGTAGGTGTAAGACCACTACATTCTCTTCTCTCACTAATCACTAACCCACTGTCCTAGCCAGATAGCCCAGATAGCTGAGGTGTGTGCCCAGGACAGCATGCTTGAACTTTAATTTGATATAAGCACAAAAATAACTTGCAATAAAAGTAAAGGTAAAGTCATCAGCTGCTCTAACGCAGACTGTGTTTTATCCAGTGACTGCTGTTTGACGCCACGCCTGTACAGCGCCTGTAAAACATATCTTGCAGCTCAAAAAAATGCTCCCCTTAATAACTTTTATAATTTTTGAGAAAATGAAACCAAAAGTTTTCGTTCAGAAAGAGAAAACAATAGTGTCTTCCATAATATAACATGTATCAACTGTTTTCATTGGATGCACATAAGCAGAAGTTGTACTGTCTATCGGAATATTCCGATTATTTCCGAAGAAACGTCTTAATGCCACCTAACCTATTTAGATGGCATTTCATTGGTTCATACTCTCAAATGGGTGGAGCATGCAGCACTACGAATTTAGACGGCTTTTCGGTCGTTCTTCATGATTAAGACAGACAAAATAAAAGTCTGCGATTGGCTGAAATGGGTGGACAACGTTCAGTTGCCATCTAATTGACAGTGGTAGTTATTTAGTGATAGTAATAAAGTTAATCAGTGAGAATGGTTAGTAATTAATTATTAATGAGCAGCTACAATTTCAAAATGACAGTGATTAAATTAATATTTGTTTGATGATTATTAGTGGTAAACTTGTTAATAGGACTAAAATGAAAAGTAATGGTGGTTAGTATAATTATAAATGATAGTGAAGCATGAACATTAATTTTATTGTTTTATATTATTATCAGTTTGGTGACATTTACATTTTAACAATTAAGTTATGCTAATTTCTGAGGAGAGCAATGACTCGCAAAAAAATATTCAGGGGAGCTTTTTTCAGCTCCTGAACATTTTATAAATGGCAGTCAATGGTTTTATCAGCTCAGTGGGTAGGTGTAAAACCGATACACTGACTCTCTCTCTCACTATGCCAATCCGTGAACTCTTTTACAAGCAGGCAACGGAATAAGTATAAAAATTTCACATTGGAAACTTGGTTCTACAAGGACACTTTTTGATTTTAAAGTTGGATGCAAAATAGTTACACATAGTTGAAAATACAGCTGATAAAATAATTATGATCCACATAGTTCAAGATATTCAGGGAAATATAACCAGTATGACCCACGTGTGTCATAATGATCTCACGTGCACAACGAATGACGTCATAACGTAATGCGGCTTCCAGTGTAAAATGACATTTTGTCGTCTTTTTTTAGTTACATTTGAAATGTTTTGACATGGTCCTACCTTGTTATTCACGTAAATAATATTTTGGAGAATGTGGATAATAAAGAAATTATTACACTCGTGTGTGAATCGTACTGATTTTATGAAACTTATGTCAGGATTCATATATTACTCTCGTTCTCGCTCGATTAAATCAATAATCCTGACACTTGTTTCGTAATATCAGTACGACACACAAGGTCGTATAATAATCTCTATGAATGTCGTTAGCTATTTTGAATTCAGTTAAAACTCACGCTGCTGCTGAGGATCCCATCTTCCTCCTAAATACCCAACCACTTCACTTGTGGTCATGTGGCAGTGAAAATCCTGTAAAACATTTTGTTTTTAATGAGAAAACAGATTAAAACTAAAATGTAAAAACAATACATACATAGTTATCATAATATACTGATAGCAACAAGGTAAGTTGATCTGTGGTAATAAAAACACAAAAAGATGAGACAAATCAACACTGCTGCTTTAATCTTACAAGTGCAAGAAACAACAGCAACATAGTTTCTGTAATGGTGCACTTTGAATTTTGACCACAGAAAATTGATTTGTAGAAAGGATAGTATAATGTTTGACACTTAAACACATTATAAAGTACCACTATAAGGAGTTCAATATAGTTATTTTCATTATAAAGTACCACTATAAGGAGTTCAATATAGTTATTTTCATTATAAAGTACCACTATAAGGAGTTCAATATAGTTATTTTCATTATAAAGTACCACTATAAGGAGTTCAGAATATAGTTATTTTCATTATAAAGTACCACTATAAGGAGTTCAATATAGTTATTTTCATTATAAAGTACCAATATAAGGAGTTCAATATAGTTATTTTCATTATAAAGTACCACTATAAGGAGTTCAGAATATAGTTATTTTCATTATAAAGTACCACTATAAGGAGTTCAGAATACAGTTATTTTCACTTCTACCTCAGCTGTTACTCCAGAAAACATTACTCTCCTTAAACTAGAAATAGGGGAGTGATGGGGAGCCATAGTAATAGCTCCCGTTAAGTGGTCAGGTATGTGTATTATCTAATGAAATACTTCTTTTAGATGTTATAGCTCTACTGAAATACAAAACCACGAAAAGGCTACAACCGTAAGTAGATTTTTCTTCCATTCCATTCAATTTCCCATACTTGCTATTTTAAATCTAGGTCACATATAAAGCAGTAGTGTCACTTACCATGACAATCATAGCATTGGTTGTTATGGTAACTGTAAATGGCTGGATTTTGTTGTAGTTTGAAAATCGTTCACACTCGATCAATATGTTTGGATCACTGCAAGGAAAACATTACAAGATTTAACTTAAAATGGAAGACCAAAAATTATGAATATAAAGAATTTCACAGTTGATTAGTGTGAGACCAGAAACTCAATATGATATCTGGTTTTTTAGCTGGTACGTAATGAGTTAAGCCCACGTTTTACCCCAAAATCTAGATGTGAAAGCAAGATATACTCTGGCATGAGAGGGGGTGTTTCGAGGCTTGAAACTCCCCAGATCAAAGCAAATTTTATTTAAAAAAATATATTTTCAAGGTAACATCACTTGAACCCAGTCATGACATCCCTGCAAAATGTCCTGCACACGCATCTAATACCCTCACTCACCCTTCTTGAATCTCCCCCCACTTTCTGTCTCTTTTTCTCCCTCTCTCACTTTCTCGGACTTCTTTTTCTCACTCATATTCATCCCCCATCTCTCCTTTCTCTCTCTCTTTCTCACTCTCATTCATCCTGTCTCTCTCTCTATCATCGGTCTCCCCTTTCACTCACATTCATCCTGTCTGTCTGTCTGTCTGTCTGTCTCTCTCTCTCTCTCTCTCTCTCTCTCTCTCTCTCTCTCTCTCTCTCTCTCTCTCTCTCTCTCTCTCTCTCTCTCTCTCGTATATAAATATACAACATATGTATACAATTTGTTTCAAAAGAAACTATTTACATGTCATTGCTCCTCTTGCCGAGAGTGGAGTATTTAATGGATGGCCTACAAGTGAGGCTCTGCAATCCAGGCATGTGGATTTTGTCGACAAACGCCGGCTTATTTTCATCCACTTCAATCTCTGACGCCGCTTTCTTCGCGTGAGGGCCAGACATCGAAAGATTCAATGCTGAAAACAAACAGTTTCTTCACACATCTGACTACATTTTCAGAGGCTGTTTCGGGAATGCTTAAAAGACTCATCCGTTAGAATATAAATTAAACAATGATGAAGAATGGCAGTGTTTCCATCTGATATAGACAAATTTTATATTTCCAATCTGTGTACGATATTGTATTGATTTATTATAAGGGTAGAGATAAGCAGTGATGGAAATATGCTTGCCCATTTGGACTCAAGTGGCAAAAATACAACCAGGTGATTCAAAACTAAATCTCACAATCCCATCTGGCATCAATAGTCAGGCCTAACCCTACCACTCGCCAAATTCGCCAATTGTGAATTTTAAAAACAATTGTCAAATTTTATTTTAATTTGGCAAAAACAATTCATGTAATTATTGTTATTTTGTTTGAAAATAAAATGGAGTTTTGCAATTTATGAAGCTTAATAAAATTCTTGGGCTAGAGGATTTTCATATGTACTGTGCTAGCTGGATAGTAAATTAGTGCTTTCTCTAGCTTGTTTTAGCATGGTGCGGCACCATACCTCAGTAGTCTAGTGCCATCTTGCCTTAATCAGCACCATGCTGCCCTGAGATTAAAAAAACCTTTTTCAGCAATTAATTCTAAAATTGCCTTTATAAAACACCAAAAAAGGTCTTATTAATTAATAAAATATGCCTTTTATATTTTTTGCCATTCACTTATTACAGCAAACACATAAATTACATTAATGTTTAAGCGAGTCAGATACCAACACTGTTCACGAGTTTGATAGTTTAATATTTTATTTATTACAAACCAACTACAAACAAGCCACTACGCAGAAGTAAGCAGATGTCGAGACCTACTACATGTTATTTTTCTATGAATTTGGGTCAGAAGTGATCTGTCATGCTCACGTCTCACACCAATATTACACTAGTTAGATATTGAGTGATTGTTATGACATGAGCAATATTCTTACACTGGTGTGTAATAAACCTCACATACGTTGTTTTCGCTTCCTATTTATTGCACAAGTTTATTTTGTACAAGAATATATATTTATCCTGCAACCACTGTTTCTAATGACAGATTATGATGACCGATTAATGCAATGTCATAAACGTATACTAGCAGATTATGACTTTTGACGTCACTCATATGACGTCAATGCAGAGCTACATTAAAATATTGCTCATTTTACCTCTAGATCATCGTACAATGTGGCCGACATAACAGAAATAAAAGCACAACACAAGTAAATTTGGAATAAATAACACTTAAAACAAGTGTAATTGCCAAAAAGAATACAGCAATAAGCATAATAAGAAGTTTGACTCTAAAAACAGAGCCAAAGAAAAGACGTCCGAACCCGACAGTGAAAAGAAAAAGAAGGAAGTTATAGTCACATGTCCAGAACTATTGGGAGTATACAGTAGAAGAATTTTAGGCCATCCCATTGGCTGTTGGGATGTTCGGACCAGACCACTTGCGTGGGGGGAGGTGCACTTGTTGAGGACAGGTAATGTTGAAAAGAATTAGCTTTTCCCTTTAATTTTTATGGTCTGCATGATAAAAATAATAACTACTTAATGACATCGGATATCTGCTTTATCCTGTTCAGGCCGAATGAGAAATTTCCCATTCTTACCTTCACAGGATAAAGCAGATATCTGATGTCATTAACTAGTTATTCTCTATATATATGTTCTTGTGCAAAATAAATGGGTGCAATAAACAGGAAGCAAAAACAACGTATGTGAGGTTCTGTATTTGATACATACCTTCTTTTACTTTTTACAAATCGGGTTTTAATTTAAAGTTATAAATACACTTTCTTAAATCTACAATCAATCTTCCTTTCATGGATTTACGTAACGTTAAGAATTATACACTGCGGCAATCTAGTGTAATGTTTCAAATACGATGTGATGTAATTTGTAAATCATACATGACATCAGTAACAAAACAGCGCAAACTCCAGTAAAAATAAAAAGGGAATTCTCCATTTACAAGTTCCTGTTCAGATCACACATATGTATGATACAAGATAAATTGATAAATACTTGTATTGTATGTGTGTGTTGCCAGGCTACCTCTTACCTTCTTCCTGTATGGTGTCTTTATAAACACTGTACAGAGATCTGAAAATAAAATAAACCAAACCATAACAATCATGTTAACAATATTTTATGCAAACACAAAACCAAAGAAATAAAATACACAAAAAAACATTCAGTTAGTAGCTACATGTAAGGTCAAAGAAAGTCACTTTTCTCACTTTTTTTGGCTTTGTACACAATAAATAAAACATCCAACGGTAATTCTTTGATATGATATATTTGACAAAAGGTACTTTTTATTTCTTTCATCTTTTAAAACTTCAAATTAATATTTTGTCCAAAATTATGAAAAATAAAAACATACCGACCTGTAAACAGCATTATCTGCTGGTTATAGAATTTTGACATATAGGGGTCACGGTTAGTAAACCAGTTTTTATTTTAATGTGGCGAAGCATTGTAATAACATAGTTAATTTTGAATTTAAATGACTCCATTATGCCAATGACGTCACTTTGCATCTCCTTATAATAACCATAAACTGGGTACATGACGTTTTCGTTTTAAGAGTGCTGGAAAAATTCAAATGCAAAATTGCTCTTGAAATTTTTCGTTTGAACATTACTAATGCACCTGAATGTGTTTGAAGAAAATCTTGTTATTAATTTTTTTTACCTTTTATGAAATATGGATTTCAAGTGAAATTACAGAAACATATGTTATATTTATTGTGTACGAAGCCAAAACAAGGGTGCGAAAAGTGACTGTCATCGACCTTAGTTGTAGTGTCATGATATTGATGCATATTATGAGCATTTAAACAAGTATTCTGAGAGTACTGCTGAAGCAATACATGCCCCTTACTGGGCTCAACAAATTTTAATATCCTGTAAGTCTAAGGACCCTATCTTTGTCAAAAACAGGTAATTTGCCATGAAAGTCATACTTATCTGTAACTGTACATGATAAAGCTATCCACAAACTTTCAACTCAGTATCTTAAGGCATAAAAAAACCCAAAGTCAGGTAATCTATATGTGGGACATTCAAACATCTCGATGTTGAAAAGACTGAACCAACCCATTCATTCATATCATTTCAACTATTTTCGGGCTTATATCCAATTAAAAGTTCAAGCACGCTGTCCTGGGCACACACCTCAGCTATCTGGGCTGTCTGTCCAGGGCAGTGGGTTAGTTGTTAGTGGCAAGGGAGAGAAAAAAGGGTGTAGTGGTCTTACACCTACCTATTGAGTCGTTAAAACTCGCTCTGGGTAGGAGCCGGTACCGGGCAGCGAACCCAGTACCTACCAGCCGTATGTCCAATGGCTTAACCACGACACCACCGAGGCCAGTGAACCAAACCATACGGTGTAGTTTTTGGTGAAAATTAAGCATTGGAACCTCCAGATAAAAGAATTGTCAACAGCATTACTATTTTCTGACACTGACGAAAAGTCTGAATCATAGTTACTTTGATGAACCATTTTTCAATGGTGACATGTGTGCTGGGTATGGCATCAAGTCGTATTTTCCATTCTCGGCTTTTACATCCTCATTCAGGTTTGGAGTTGTCCCTCTTGATCCATGGTCGCCATTAACTCCATTTTCTCCAACAGAGGACAAAGGAGACTAGAAAAACAAAACAATTTATATATATATATTTAAGTCTGTGTATTAATTTTAATTAACACATAAACTGAAATCACATCAAAACTAAATATTGTTAATAAGGCTTGAAGTTGTTTCCCTTGGTTCAATCACCATTTACATTAAGTTTAATCAAAATGTCATTTCAAATTGTCTCCCTTGGCAGTAAACCATGGCTACATTCAAGTCCGTATGTATATTAACAATATATAATCATTGAACACTCTGAAAAGTCTGAGCCCACAACAAAATCTGATAAGATACTGCAGGTACATGTGGTACAGACAGCCACAAGAGACAGGTACTGTCCCAGTTGGAAAGATGACTACCGAGACGTAAGGGTGAAAAATAAAACAAGCTGAAAGCTAGGAGTTGCCAGATCAGAATGAAATGGAATTCAAAGGGTGAGAAAAAAATTGGGCAGTGGGGAAAACAATTAAATAAAATAATAATAAAATTAACAAAAAGACAAAAATATCAGACTAAAGGATTTGGTTTAAACAATATTTATTACCGTTCCCTCTGTGGTTAGGGGATTGTCCAATAGGCGTTAGACTAAAGAATTTTGGCAAAAACCTAAGTCTGTAAAGATTACATGGAGTTGTTCCCCTTTATTCATCATCAACAATGCAAGGAAAATTAAAATATTCTTTAAATGACATAAAATTATGGTAAATACAGAAGGTAATAAGTCATAATTTAAGAAAAAACTATTTTCAACCAAAAATCAAGATCTAAGCTCCCCACCCCTCCAATCTCCTCAGTAATGTTTGCACTCTTGCAGCAGAATTTACGAAGCTTGTTTCTATTAAAAGCATTGTAAACCAAAATCAGGGTTTGTAAATTCAGTCCTTGGTGTATATTTCCCCTTTGGCTATTATTGCTCCCCATAATACGAACAACAGACCATGACAGAAAACCATGATTTTCGGCTTTCAAGTTGTTTCCTTTTTTTACTCACGGATGGAACATTTGGACTGCTTGTTCTCTGTACGACGGATGTGTATGGACTGTTTGATCTCGCAGGCGATTTCTGAGAGCCTGACAGGAATGGACTGTTTGATCGGTAACTTGCTGGAGACTTCTGATTGGTGGATGCATACGGGCTATTTGACCTGTAGCTGGCTGGTGATTTCTGATTGGTGGATGTATAAGGGCTGTTTGCTCTGTGACTGGCAGGTGATTTCTGGGATAGAGAAGCATACGGACTGCTTGGTCGCTGTTTCCGACACCATCGCGACTTCCATACATCAAGTTTGTGACCTCTGTATTTCACCTGTAAGTGAAAAAAAAATGTATTTAATAATTCTTGTACAAGTGTGCAAGTTATATTTTTTGGGTAAATAAATGTTTGAATAACAACAAGATGAAATAATTCAACTTTAATTACCATAAACTACTGAAAGGACTGTTAAAATATTGTTTAAGACACCCCAGCACATTTTGTATTATACCTGTTGGGTATCTAACATATGGTTATTGTGAGACTTGGTCCAGAAAACAAGAAAAAAATTGTGGCAAAAGATTTCTTATATTCTTTTTTTTCATAGACAAGACAACACATACCACAGTTTTTGATATACCAGCCTTGAGAAACTGGTTGGAATGGGGGAAAACGTAATAGGCCCACCAAGGCTGATCAGTACTACAACTCATAGCACCCCAGGCCACAGAATAACGACACAGCATGAGGAAAGCTTTAGATTTGATGATCTATTCTAAACAATAACTCGGTTAAAAATGGGTAAATCTCCATGATCTGTACCTCTACCATCAAGCTTAGATCATATACACAAAATTTCTACTCAACTCAATATCTTGAGGCAATGCAAAACAAAAGTCCAGAAAATTGTATGTGGGACAGTTAAAAAAGAACGAAAGTTTGTTTTGTTTAATGACACCACTGGACCACATTGGCTACTGGATGTCATACATTGGTAATTTTGACATTATAGTCTTAGAGAGGAAACCTGCTGCATTTTTTTCATTAGTAGCAAGGGATCTTTTATGTGTACCATCCCACAGACAGGACTGCACATACCACAGCCTTTGATATATCAGTTGTGGAGAAATAGCCCGATGGGGATCAGTCCCAAAGCAACCGCACATCAAGTGAGCACTTTACCACTGGGCTACGTCCCACTCCCAGATATGGGACAGACGGACACAGAGAAAGATAAAGCCTGTAGTCCCCTTGGGTTGCACAGATAGAGTACTAACAAGATACTTGTAGTATAGAATGCTCACTAGCTTTCTCTAGCCCTATCCTGTTTCATGGAAGGATAGGGCTAGAGCCAATTTAGTGCTGAAAACTGTCAAATCAGAAATTTTCTAAATATATATATATTTGTTTAAATCTGACATTTAGTATGACAATTTTCAAGTTCACTTAAGGCGTTAAACTTAGATGTTGGTAAATAGTATAACCACTACAAGGAGTAACACAACACATTTACACAAAATTCAAAATCAGCCCGATTTAGAAGTGGGTGCTAGGTTTCTTCTTGTTTGTCTTCGTGTTGGCATTAGTCAGTAATATGAAAAACTCAATGTCATGAGAGAATTTGAAAATTACCAGAATGATGTTCTGTGGCACCATATTTAGTAAACCATGTTTTAAGACAGTATTTGGCAACCATTGCCCCACGTATGCCAAGGCAGGGGTCAAATTTATATTTTTGGAGGGCACAGCAAATGCTGCTTTTGGCGTAACATAAATTAGGGCATCAAGGCAAGTTGGAGAGGCACCAAGAAAAAGTAGTTACAAGTGTGTTTGGTCACTAAACACTGAGACAAAAACTATCACAAAGTGTTCTGACAAACCATCAATTCTTTCACAATCTATTATTACTATTATTATTATTCACAATTAAGGATACATGGAAAAGGCATGGTTTCAAACCAGGTAGGGCACCATGTAATTGTACTTGTTATCAACATCACAGGCACAGTGGAAGCAAGTAAACATTAGGCTGACTGAGATCGAGGGCGCAAAACAAAGTTAGGGTGGGTCAAGGGGTATGCTCCCCCATAAAATTTTGAAAATCAGATGTCCTGAAATGCAATTTCCTGCATTCTACAAGGAAAAATAATCTCTGCCTTAAGATTTATTACCAATAACATTTTTGATTCAGAATGATTGCACCCCCTGCATCCGATCTTTGAGGCACAACAGCAAGTAAGAACAGCAACCACAACACTGACTGTCAAACCTGTGATGACATTTAAACCATGCTGAGGTGTCATTAAACCAACCAGGGATCAAAATAGCTCAATATCCTGTCGAAGTAAGTATAAATGTGTAAGTATAAAAGCAAAATAACTTCCAACAGAAGAAATAAAATCTCATGGCCTGTCAGGGTTTCTGCCAGAAGGTAAAACGATACACACATCTTTTTGCAGATTTAATATTTTAAGATGACCTTTTTTTGACAAAATATTAACGACACTTATCATTACAGTATGATTTTTTTTAACCCTCAGTCTAGACGTAAGCCATTTTCTTTTTTGGGAAGGCCTCCCATAACCCCTATTGACTGCAGTTGCATTCAACACACACACTGTTAATATTCTATTTCACAGCGCCATACCCAAACATTTCTTTCTGGCAGAAATACTACCTGTGGTGATGTTAACTGACAAAAACTGGTAGGACAACCGTATTTCAAGCACTGTCAACATTCCTTTCTTTTAAATAATAAACTAACCGATGCCCAACCACAGCCGGATTTCTTGTCTGGGTTGACCATCTTCTTGCAATGAATGGCCCAAGCACTCGGTGTGAGAAACAGCTCTGTCGACTGCATCCCTTTAATCTTTCCATTCGGAAGAAGATCCGCAACAAATTTCTGACCCTAAAATAATATAACAATAAAATACAGAAAGAGTAGCAAATAAAATACAAACAGAAGAAGAAAAAGTAGCAAAAATATATGCATTTAAATTTTAAAAAATTTGATGATTATTTTACATGTATGTATATTTACTACTCTTGTACCCACTTACATCGATGTCTTTTTGCATATATGTATGTGTGAATCTATGTATGTACATATGTGTATGTATCGAAGGACATCTGGGTACGTGTGTACGTATTTGTTTGTGTATGGATATATGTGTTGTATATTTATAATATGTACAGCAGTGATTTGGAGCTCCCATCCCTGACACTGCTATGTTTGTGATCTGGGACAATAATAAAAAAAAAATAATAATGTTGAAGTGCATACCAAGTAGTCAATAGATAGAACCCCTTCGCCTGGTTCGATTATTTTATCTTTAAGTAGAGTTGACAGTGTGACACTGCGTCCAGTAATTGCTTGTCGTGCTTTGTCAATTTCAAACGTATCTTCTCCAGAACTGTCATCCTTCCCTTCGTCTGTGTTCCCGTCACCCGGTTTAGATGACATCGTCTCAGGTGCTAAAAGTAAAAATAGAGAAGAAAAAACAATTCACTTCTTGCTTTTCCTTCTTCATCCTTTTTCCTGTTATTTCAAGTTAGATGTCATCCTTTTATATACGTTAAATATTGTGTGCAAAGCTAACCTGCTAGTGCCACAATGTCCTGTCAATCATCAATGTCATCAATGTTAGCCGTGATAGTGGAGTTCTAATCCCACCACATAATCATATTAATAATGAAATCAGGCTTCCATTAGCCCTAATTTCTCAGTTAGTGAATTTTTGTTCCGGACTAGTAAAAATTATGAACTGCACTAATACAGTACATCTATTGGGCACTAGCCAAAGCTTCTGGCAAAGCTATTGTCCGAACCAAATTGTTAACAACTACGAAAAATTACTCTCCTACCTTTAATTGCCGTTAAATTTCCTCCAAAGTTTGTCCAGACACAAATCTTGAAAAAACCATTACAATGACACAGATTCCACATACCATATGATAACTATGTCACCTATATCAACTTCGCTGAGAGCGCATAGGGAAAAAAGCATGTAATTTTGTATCAGCTGCCATTTTGACTTTTTATGGAATATTCTTCAAGTTGGGTGAAAGAATAGGACTTAATCTAACAACGTCATAACATGTTATGATAAAAAAGCAAACGTGATGACGTCATATTTTTTTAATTTATATTATTATTAAAATTATTATTTTAATGATACCACTAGAGATCATTGATTTCATATTAATTGTGTCACATACTTTGGAGCCTTTCACCTCTCTTGAAGAGTATTCCATAAACAAGCAACATGGCAGACGGCAGAAAACTGCATGTATTTTTCCCTATGCAATCTCAGCAAAGACAATATCGGCGACATCGTTGCAGTCTCGTGTGTGGAATCTGTATATTTGTAGTGGGTTTTTTTGCGATTTGTGTCTGGACAAACTTTGGAGGAAATCTAACGGCAATTAAGGGTAGGAGAGTAATTTTTTTGTAGTTGTTAACAATTTGGTTCGGACAATGGTGACTTTCTCAAACCTTTGTGTTTGTCGAACACTGATGATGCTGAACTTTTATTGACAGTCACATATGCAAATTTGGCAGTGCTATAGAAATGTACTCCCCACAATACAACAATAACCAGTTACCTGTATTAAAGAAGCAAGTGTCAATGTGAACACATAACTGTGTATGATAACAAAATGATTTTATGACAATCAATTGAATTGTTTTAATCAACAGATTGATGAATGGGTCCGATGAATCGTCAATCCAGGTACATTTTAATCATTTCCATTTGCGCTGAATGGATAGTTATATCCATATATAAATAAATGAAATACTAAAGAATTCATAAAATATCAGATTGTTCAAAAGATCCAAATATTAACTTAGTACAACTTCAAAAACATCAAATACTTCTTTGTTTACATGTGCTTCCTGTAACCTCTGACCTGCAAAGCGGTAAATATCTTTCACATTTTCATTGATCAATAATGATTAAAAATTGCATTTGTTTACAGATAATGATTTAAAAATAGTTTAATGCGCTTTTCATTATGTTTATAGATACATTTATTTTTTGAAAATAATTTAAAACAATTAACAAGATTTGTTTTCCGCGTCTATCAAACCGGAAGTAAAATGGCGTTGGAAGAACATGTGAATTTTGTTCACTTGCTAAATGACTTAGAAAATCAAGAATTAGAGGTTGTAAACAAGTAAATTAAGCTGCCTTTTGGTACCAACTATCTTATAAAAGACTGACATGTTTTTTATAGGCCTTGTCTTTTAAGTAGGATGTAGTCGTCAGTCTAAATAATCCAAAGCCGTCCCCAATCAAAAACCGTACCATTAAAAAAAGAAAAGAAAAGTAATTTAAAAAAATAAATAAAATTGGGGGATCTCTTAATAAAAATTGTGTTAGTACAATCTTTGATTAAGTTATATTTCATTCCAGAAGAAGCCTTGATCAACAATTTACGATAGTGCAGGGACTATAATTTGTAGTTGTAAATGTGGAATTATTATATACAGTGCTGTCCGGTGTATCGGCGCACCTAAGCTTTCAAGGACCAGTTTCTATGTGAACATTGTGAAATATTTAATAAAATGCGTCTCTCACCAATGAAGAAGTGCATAATCTGAAATACACTACAAACTGTTTTATGTCTGTAGTAAATAAACATTTTAAAATGGTGCATAAATATAGGCACCCCCTTGTATCCAAAATGATTTGCATGTCCGGTGATTCGGCGCAGTAGATGTAGATCGTTGACCCCGCTATTTATAAACCGCCCATGACCTCACTTTTAGCCTATAAACGCTACACTATTGTGCCAGAATTATTTTAGTACTTTTTTGTTTTGTCTTGTTAAAAATATTACTATGAAAATGAACGATCACATATGACCTATCTCATGATCAGTTTCGGAATCGTTTTCTTGAGTGGCACAGTACTGCAGATGCATACATGTTCATTGTCATGCATGGCTAAGATGCCTACATGGATTTTATTTTTCTCGGGTAGATTGTGCACACACGTGGATCTTATTTCGCTTTTATTTTTTATAACAATGTGACAATTGTGAAATGGAATGACTGTCAATTAAGGTGTAAAATTTTCGTTTTGTTTGCATTTGCCTGTGTTTTCTTTTTTGGTTTAAATAAAAAAATAACCCAACAAAAATAATTACATTTATACTGTTTACTATAATTTTTAAAATGCGGGAAAGGTGTTTTTAGACTGGTTTTAACATTCTTAATATCAATAAGGATGACCTACTTCGCGTTTATAAACACGAAAACAGGTGAATGATTTATTTTGAAATTATTATATAATTATTGATAATTCTAAAAAAAAAAATTAATTGCACCCTTAAAAATAAATATGTTGATACTTGATTAACCATTGAAAAAGGAATTGTACTTTAATTCGTTAAAAACTCAGACAACATGACAACTTCCTAAGCATACTCATGCAAAATACCAAGTGCGCCGAATCACTGGACACTGTTGTATAATTTTAGGAGCGGGACCTAGCCCAGTGAACCGAGTGGTAAAGTGATCACATGATGTGTAGAATTGATCCTTGTCAGTGTACCCATTGAGCTACCATCGACGTCCCAAACCGTGTTCACCTAACAACAAAAACACGAATACAGTATTTACGGAAATACTATATTCTACATTTTTCAGCTACGATATGTGAAACAAAATAGATTGCAAACAATTAACGTAAAAAATCAATAAATCAAACAAATCCATTCTAGTAAATAAAAGTGAAACACCCTCCAATAAACAGTAAAGAGTGTGTCGTTGTTTTTAACTGCGTTCAGGTGCATGCATTTGCAATAGGTATCGTATCGTGCATCTGTGATTCGTCATTTCCATTTTTACGGCTTAGAAGAATTGAAAATGTGTTGTGTCTTGTACATGTAGGGGGGCGGGACGTAGCCCACAGTGGTACAGCGTTCGCTCGATGTGCGGTCAGTGTGGGATTGATCTAGCCAGTGCACCACGACTGGTATATCAAAGGCCGTGGTATGTACTATCCTGTCTGTGGGATGGTGCATATAAAAGATCCCTTGCTGCTAATCGGAAGAGTAGCCCATGAAGTGGCGACAGCAGGTTTCCTCTCTCAATATCTGTGTGGTCCTTAACCATATGTTTGATGCCATGTAACCGTAAATAAAATGTGTTAAGTGTGTTGTTAAATAAAACATGTCTTTCTTTTTTTTGTACATGTAGGGTACATGTATTGCAGTACTCTCAGAAAGCTTTTTTTTAAATGGGTATCACATACTATTTAATTATTTATGTATTTATTTCAGGCTCCTAGTGGTGTGGCCACAGCACAGGTGTATGGTCAGCTCCTCACACTTTACCTCCTGTTCAACGACACGTAAGAAGTATTTTAACATTGCCACTCTGAGACTTTTATTAGTACCCTAGTGGTCCAACCGGAGGAGACTGTAGGTTTTGACTCGATCCATCTATCCTTGAGGTGGGACGTAGCTCAGTGGTAAAGTGCTCACCTGATACACGGTCGATCTAGGATCAATCCCCATTGGTGGACCCATTGGGTTATTTCTCGTTCCAGCCAATGCACCATGACTGGTATATCAGAAGTCATGGTATGTGCTATCTTGTGTGTGGGATGGTGCATATAAAAGATCCCTTGCTACTAATTTTAAAAATGGAGCAGGTTTTCTCTCTTATGACTGTGTCTAAATGACCATCTATTTTACATACAATAGCCGATGGTTAACAGATCATTGTGCTCTAGTGGTGTTATTAAACAAAACAAACTTTAACTGTCTTAGCGCTTTTGCTCTTACAAAACATAATATGGGAAGAGGTGTAAAATGTCTTGTTTCAGGCCTCTTCATTGGGAAATGGGATCAGTTCATGTCAGTGGCCCATTGGGCTATATCCTGTTCCAGCCAGTGCACCACAATTGGTATATCAAAGGCTGTGGTATGTACCATCCTGTCTGTGGGATGGTGCATATAAAAGATTCCTTGCTACTAATAGAAAAATGTAGCAGGTTTTCTCTCTAAGACTATTAGTATTATGTGAAAATTGTCAAATGTTTGACATCCAATAGCCTATGATTAATAAATCAATATGATCTAGTTGTGTCATTAAACAAAACAAAACCTCTTCTTCTTCATTGGGAAATAACCATTGCTCTCTGATACTAATTCCAGGACAGGGCTTCTAGAACATGGTAGCCCCACTCCCATGGCTAGTGATATTCAGTGTTGGGCTAGTAAATAACTACTATTGCCATGCCTGATGGCTAGTGAAAAAAAGTTGCAGTTAAGTCTATTTTGTAAATACAAATATCCTGCCCCCACCTCAACCCCCAGTGTTTTAAGCTCTGTCTCCCTCTTTAGGTGACATATCTGATTATTACTATTATTTAGTAAAATTGTATTAACTTAAAGTAAAGTAGGGCTAGCAAATTTTTCATTGTGGCTAGTAAATTTGTTACGTCACTGATCCCATGGCTAGTGGATTTTATAAAAAAAATTCTGGAAGCCCTGCAGGAAAATGGTTCCACGCATTTGAAAGATAAGCATCATAATAAAACATCCTAAAGCAAAATGACGAAAGGCGAGTACACTTTCCATCTTGGTCGAGTATTAGGTGGACATGAGCAGCTGCTGGTCTTTCATGGAGAGGCCTGTGTGTTGTGTTTAGTAATTATTGAACAACCACCAAGTAACCCAAGTTGCGAATTACATAAAACATGTTTAACTGACATAATATTTACCTTTTCTTACAGATGTAATGCCAAGTTAGTATGGAAGAGAACACCAGCTCAGCTAAAAAGTGTGAGTTTGATATTATTTTGTAGCTATGAAATACATGTACAGTACACAAACCAACAGTAAAGTCAACTAGACACAGGTGGCCATTAGAAAGTTTAGAATGTTTTGCTGGCTATGAATACAGTACACAAACCAATAATAAAGTCAACTAGACACAGGTGGCTAATAGAAAGTTTAGAGTGTTTTGCTGGCTATGAATACAGTACACAAACCAATAATAAAGTCAACTAGACACAGGTGGCTAATAGAAAGTTTAGAGTGTTTTGCTGGCTATGAATACAGTACACAAACCAATAATAAAGTCAACTAGACACAGGTGGCTAATAGAAAGTTTAGAGTGTTTTGCTGGCTATGAATACAGTACACAAACCAATAATAAAGTCAACTAGACACAGGTGGCTAATAGAAAGTTTAGAGTGTTTTGCTGGCTATGAATACAGTACACAAACCAATAATAAAGTCAACTAGACACAGGTGGCTAATAGAAAGTTTAGAGTGTTTTGCTGGCTATGAATACAGTACACAAACCAACAATTTAAGAGCAGTAATATAAGTAATACTTTATAGACATTTGTCTCAAATCTTCTGCATTGCTGTTAAAAAAGTTATGATGCTATTCTGATTAGGAGTCTTATTTTTAGACTAATTTCCAGAATTGATTCTGGTTTTTTAGCTTTTGCCTTAAGCTTAAAATTTGAGAAGCCAACATTGCTTTCCATTCCACAAAATGAATTTTGAGTCTTGGATTGGGTTTCCATCATCCTAACCAGTTTTGCACTATGGGCACATCAAAGCCCATGACATGTGCTGTCCTGACTGGCAAAGTGCAAGTAAAAGATGCCTTGCTGTTGATGGAAATGTGTGCTATAGTCCTTCCCAGCCTCCTTGAACATTGTTTTTTGTAAATAATTTCAGTTTGATTTGATGTCAGAAAAACCACATAATTTTTACTGAAATTTAAAAAACAGTTGGCTCATAAATAGCTTGTGGTAAATACCATAGTAAGAAAATGAAATGACAGTCAGAATTAAAAAATGTTTGCTATTCAGTGGCCAATGATTAATTAATGTCTTCTAGTGTGTCAATGAGGAAAACAAACTTGACTTTGATTTCAGTCGAACCCGGAACTGGCGTTAATCTGGGCCATTGGACAGAAGATGATACAGCGAGAATATCCGGCTGTCTATGACACAATAAAGAAGGAATGGCCAGACTATCTGAAACCATTCATGACAGCCATGTTGGGTAAGTCCATTATATTGAGTGGGTCCACTGATCAGTAGGGTCGAATTTACACAGCCTTTTTGTCTTATACGCACTTATAATGTAGATATGCCTTTGTTTAAGAAAACCGGCCTCGGTGGTGTCGTTGCAGGCCATCGGTCTACAGGTTGGTAGGTACTGGGTTCGGATCCCAGTCGAGGCATGGGTTTTTAATCCAGATACCGACTCCAAACCCTGAGTGAGTGCTCCGCAAGGCTCAGTGGGTAGGTGTAAACCACTTGCACCGACCAGTGATCCATAACTGGTTCAACAAAGGCCATGGTTTGTGCTATTCTGCCTGTGGGAAGCGCAAATAAAAGATCCCTTGCTGCTAATCGGAAGATTAGCCCATGTAGTGGCGATAGCGGGTTTCCTCTCAAAATCTGTGTGGTCCTTAACCATATGTCTGATGCCATATAACTGTAAATAAAATGTGTTGAGTGCGTCGTTAAATAAAACTTTCTTTCTTTGTTTAAGAAAAGCAAGCTTCGTAAACATTGGCCATCATTTTGTGTTATCTCATCTGCTACATGTACGTTATACCATGGAGTAACCAGACTCACAAATGTGTCACAACATACATGTTGGGCAAGTCCATTATTCAATTAAGGTTCAAGCACACTGTCCTGGGCACACATCTCAGCTATCTGGGCAGTCTATCCAGGACAGCAAGTTAGTTGTTAGTTACCCATTGAGTTGTTAAAACTTGATCTGGGTAGGAGCCAGTACCAGGTTGTGAACTTAGTACCTACCAGCCTTATGTCTGATGGCTTAACCACGACACCACCGAGGTCATCTGTGGAGTGGTCATACTATCTGAAACTATGATATCCATGTTGGATGAGTCCATTTTGTTGGGTTGAGGTGTCAGTCATATTAGTATTTCATTCCTTTTCTCTATTGGCTATTATTGGTAGATGTACAATGTACGGCAAAGCATATATATTATACTTCAGTGACACTGCACTCTGTCGAAACTGACATCTGTTTAATCTGGATTTTCATGTAAATCAGCACAATTGTAGAGTCTCGACCAGTAACAATAGGGAACATTTTGTTCAGTATCACGACGCAAATTTCAGAGATCACTACACAATTTTAAAACATTAAACAATAGTTGCTAATCAATTTTTAATTGACTATAAATATCACCAATCAAGATTTTGAAAACACAGTGTTCCTTGGTGATAGCTTGGGTAAAATCTGTCCACGTATGTTGTAATATTTATTTTTATTTTAGAAACAACACGTAAAAGAGCCTTTGATTTAATAGGACTGGCGTATGCGTCAATAAATGTTGATGTGCTTGCCCCGTTTGTCGGACTACCTGCATCAGAAGCTGTACAGAGTGAGTATATTGAGTATTAATACAAGTTGTAGAAAACCTGAAAAGTCGTAGAATTAACAATTGTCATTTTCAAGGCCTGAAAAGTCATGGAATTTTGAATTGGGCTACGTAAAGTTATGGAATGTGATGTTGAACTGAGCCAAGGAAAGTTAAGGGATTTTAAGCAGGTTTATAGAAAGGTATGGAAAGTTAAGGGATTTTAAGCAGGTTTATAGAAAGGTATGGAAAGTTAAGGAATTTTAAGCAGGTTTATAGAAAGGTATGGAAAGTTAAGGGATTTTAAGCAGGTTTATAGAAAGGTATGGAAAGTTAAGGGATTTTAAGCAGGTTTATAGAAAGGTATGGAAAGTAATAAATAAAATTGTTGATAAATGAGTTCACATTAAAGGCGCAGACCTAGTTTCAACTCGTGAAAATGGACACTAAGTTTGGTTACAAACCTCCTAGTTTCAACTCGTGAAAATAGACACTAAGTTTGGTTACAAACCTTCTAGTTTCAACTCGTGAAAATAGACACTAAGTTTGGTTACAAACCTCCTAGTTTCAACTCGTGAAAATAGACACTAAGTTTGGTTACAAACCTCCTAGTTTCAACTCGTGAAAATAGACACTAAGTTTGGTTACAAACCTCCTAGTTTCAACTCGTGAAAATAGACACTAAGTTTGGTTACAAACCTGTAACTCACTTGGATAAAGTTACAATATGGACACTGAGTTTAGTTAATCTACAAACCTGTAACTCACTTGGATAAAGTTACAATATGGACACTGAGTTTAGTTAATCTACAAACCTGTAACTCACTTGGATAAAGTTATAACATGGACACTGAGTTTAGTTAATCTACAAAGCTGTAACTCACTTGGATAAAGTTACAACATGGACACTGAGTTTAGTTAATCTACAAACCTGTAACTCACTTGGATAAAGTTACAACATGGACACTGAGTTTAGTTAATCTACAAACCTGTAACTCACTTGGATAAAGTTACAACATGGACACTGAGTTTAGTTAATCTACAAACCTGTAACTCACTTGGATAAAGTTGCAACATGGACACTGAGTTTAGTTAATCTACAAACCTGTAACTCACTTGGATAAAGTTGCAACATGGACACTGAGTTTAGTTAATCTACAAACCTGTAACTCACTTGGATAAAGTTGCAACATGGACACTGAGTTTAGTTAATCTACAAACCTGTAACTCACTTGGATAAAGTTGCAACATGGACACTGAGTTTAGTTAATCTACAAACCTGTAACTCACTTGGATAAAGTTGCAACATGGACACTGAGTTTAGTTAATCTACAAACCTGTAACACACTTGGATAAAGTTACAACAGAGTGAAACAAGAGTCTGTGACATTAAAACCAGAAAATATCCTTAAAAAATAGACTAGAACTAAAATCAATTAATCACTACTTCTCAGACGCACGTGCGTTTTTAAAAATATGAAAAATGCATTTTGTGATACTAGAAATAACAGGATGACCAGAAACACTTCGGTTGTGTGGAAATGGATAATCTAAACAATAAAATATAAGTAATGTTTGATTTCAGTGATCATAAACAAATCTAATAGTGAAAAATATGCTGTAGTGTTTAAAAACTAGGGTCTGTCCCTTTAAGGCAAATATTATTATTAGATTATATTGATAATTGTGAAAAAATACTTGAAAATGGTATGTGCTGTTCTGTTTGTGAGAAAATGTAAATACAGGATTCCTTGCTGTTGGTGAAGAATGTAGTGGTTTTCTTCTGAAGACTGTACATCTCACAATTACCAAAGGTTCGACATTCAATGATTAGCCGAGGATTAATTCTTCATTGTTCTTTAGTGGTGTTGTACCATAAAACAAACTTTAACGTTTTTGATTGAATGATTACTGACTTTAAAATTTACTGCACATGAGCTATCACCTAATCAAAACAATTACTGGAGACTTTTTGTTCAGCTGATAGTTCTTGTGTGTGTGGGCAATTTTGTTGAGTTTTCATGATGAAAGATCTCGCTACATGAGCTGAATTCACCAAGCGACCAATAGAAACATGAATTGTGTCAGGCGAGCATGGCGTGATCCAGTGGTAAAGCGCTCGCCTGATGTATTGTCAGTCTAGGATCGATCCTCGTCAGTGGGACCATTCAGCTATTTCTCATTCCAGCCAGTGCACCACGACTGGTATATCAAAGGCTGTGATATGTGTTGTCCTGTCTGTGGGATGGTGAATATAAAAGATCTCTTGCTACTAATGGAAAAATATAGCGGGTTTCCTATGCAAGACTGTCAGAATTATTAAAAAACCCCATTAGCTGATGATTAATAAATCAATGTGCTCTAACAAAACAAAACAAACAAAACAGATTAGTACCATTATGACAGTTGTAAGCAAGCTTGCTAAGCACTATTGCTATGATCCAGCAGCTGAGCAAAAACGTCCTAAGTAACATTTTTGTTCCACTGATAGTTCTCGCATGCGGTAGGTTAAGAAACCAACCATAGGACCTGGTGTGTTAGTTGATTTTTCTGTTGTCTTGTTCTGTACATGTATTGTTACACATCACTGCCAGTCTGAGAGTGGTTAATAAAAACATGTTCTCTTTTTCACAGCTGCAGTTTCTAAGGGCTGGAAAATAGATGCTAAGTCGCAGGTTGTTACACCTAAAAAACCTGGTAAGCATGCCTACATTCATTAGTTCCTTACTAGTGTCGTCTCCATCCTTTTGTTGGCAGTGGGACTTAGCACAGTGGTAAAGCACTCACTTGGTGCACGGGCGGTCTAGGATCGATCACTGTCAGTGGGTCCATTGGGCTATTTCTCGTTCTAACCAGTGCACCATGACTGGTATATCAAAGGCTGTGGTATGTGCTATCCTGTCTGTGGGATGGTGTATGTAAAATATCCCTTGCTACTAATAGGAATATTTGGTGTGTTTCTTTTATATGTCGAAGTAACCAAATGTTTCACATTCAATAGCCGATGATTAATCAGTGTGCTCTAGTGGTGTCATTAAACAAAACAAACTTCAGCTGTCTGTCTGTCCCACATACATGTATAGTTTTCCCGGAAGTTTTTTCATAATTCCTCAAGATATTAATGAGCTGAAATTTTGTGTATAGCTTTATTATGAACTGTTAAAGATGAGGTTTGACTTTCATAGCAATTTAATAATTTTTCACAGACTTATGGCCCTTGAACTTAGGCAATGTGAAAACTGGTTTTCCGGACTTCCTTTTTAAGAATGCCTTGAGATATTAAACTGAAATTTTGTATTTATATTGTTACTGATCAAGTTTAACTTCATGGTGTTATAAAACCGTGTTCTGGGTTGGGGTGTTATTAAACAAGGTACTGGGGTGTTATTAAACCGTGTTCTGGGGTGTTATTAAACAAGATACTGGGGTGTTATTAAACCGTGTTCTGAGGTGCTATTAAACTGTTCTGTGGTGTCATTAAACAAGGTGATGGGGTGTTATTAAACAAGGGATGGGGTGTTATTAAACAAGGTGATGTGGTGTTATTAAACAAGGTGCTGGGGTATTATTAGACAAGGTGCTGGGGTGTTATTAGACAAGATTCTGGGGTGTTATTAAACTGTTCTGGGGTGTCATTAAACAAGGTGCTGGGTTGTTATTAAACAAGATGCTGGGGTATTATTAAACAAGGTGATGGGGTGTTATTAGACAAGGTGATGGGGTGTTATTAGACAAGATATTAGACAAGATGTTGGGGTGTTATTAAACAAGGTAATGGGGTGTTATTAAACCGTATTCTGGGGTGTTATTAAACAAGGTGCTGGGGTGTTATTAAACCATGTTGTGGGGTGTTATTAAACAAGGTGCTGGGGTGTTATTAAACCGTGTTCTGGGGTGTTATTAAACTGTGTTCTGGGAGTTTCATTAAACACGGTCATGGGGTGTTATTAGACAAGATGTTGGGGTGTTATTAAACAAGGTGATGGGGTGTTATTAGACAAAGTGATGGGGTGTTATTAGACAAGATATTAGACAAGATGTTGGGGTGTTATTAAACAAGGTAATGGGGTGTTATTAAACAAGGTAATGGAGTGTTCTTAAACTGTTCTGGGGTGTCATTAAACACAGTGATGGGTGTTATTAAACAAGGTGATGGGGTGTTATTAAACAAGGTGATGTAGTGTTATTAAACAAGGTGATGGGTGTTATTAAACTGTGTTCTGGGGTGTTATTAAACAAGGTGCTGGGGTGTTATTAAACAAGGTGCTGGGGTGTTATTAAACAAGGTGATGGGGTGTTATTAAACAAGGTGATGTGGTGTTATTAAACAAGGTGTTGGGTGTTATTAAACTGGTCTGGGGTGTTATTAAACAAGGTGCTGGGGTGTTATTAGACAAGGTGCTGGGGTGTTATTAAACAAGGTAATGGGGTGTTATTAGACAAGGTGGTGGGGTGTTATTAAACAAGGTGTTGGGTGTTATTAAACTGTGTTCTGGGGTGTTATTAAACAAGGTGCTGGGGTGTTATTAGACAAGGTGCTGGGGTGTTATTAAACAAGGTAATGGGGTGTTATTAGACAAGGTGATGGGGTGTTATTAGACAAGATATTAGACAAGATGTTGGGGTGTTATTAAACAAGGTAATGGGGTGTTATTAAACAAGGTAATGGGGTGTTCTTAAATTGTGTTCTGGGGTGTCATTAAACACAGTGATGGGGTGTTATTAAACAAGGTGATGGGGTGTTATTAAACAAGGTGATGTGGTGTTATTAAACAAGGTGATGGGTGTTATTAAACTGTGTTCTGGGGTGTTATTAAACAAGGTGATGGGTGTTATTAAACTGTGTTCTGGGGTGTTATTAAACAAGGTGCTGTGGTGTTATTAAACAAGATAATGGGGTGTTATTAGACAAGGTGCTGGGGTGTTATTAGACAAGGTGCTGGGGTGTTATTAGACAAGGTAATGGAACGTTACTAAGCAAAGTAATGGGGTGTTATTAAACCAGGTAATGGGTGTTATTAGACATGGTGCTGGGGTGTTATTAAACAAGGTGCTGGGGTGTTATTAAACGGTTCTGGGGTGTTATTAAACAGGTAATGGGGTGTTATTAGACAAGGTGCTGGGGTGTTGTTAAACAAGGTGATGGGGTGTTATTATACCGTGTGATGGGGTGTTATTAAACAAGGTGCTGGAGTGTTATTAGACAAGATTCTGGGGTGTTATTAAACAAGGTGCTGGGGTGTTATTAAACTGTTCTGGGGTGTTATTAAACAAGGTAATGGGGTGTTATTAGACAAGGTGCTGGGGTGTTATTAAACAAGGTGATGGGGTGTTATTAAACCGTGTTCTGGGGTGTTATTAAACAAGGTGCTGGAGTGTTATTAGACAAGATTCTGGGGTGTTATTAAACAAGGTGCTGGGGTGTTATTAAACAAGGTGCTGGGTATTATTAGACAAGGTGCTGGGGTGTTATTAAACAAGGTGATGGGTGTTATTACACAAGGTGATGGGTGTTATTACACAAGGTGATGGGGTGTTATTAAACAAGGTGATGGGTGTTATTAAACAAGGTGATGGGTGTTATTACACAAGGTGCTGGGGTGTTATTAAACAAGGTGATGGGTGTTATTAAACAAGGTGATGGGGTGTTATTAGACAAGGTAATTGAATGTTATTAAGCAAAGTAATGGGGTGTTATTAAACAAGGTGCTGGGGTGTTATTAAACACGGTGATGGGTGTTATTAAACAATGTGCTGGGGTGTTATTAAACAAGGTGATGGGTGTTATTACACAAGGTGCTTGGGTGTTATTAAACAAGGTGCTGGAGTGTTATTAGACAAGATTCTGGGGTGTTATTAAACAAGGTGCTGGGGTGTTATTAAACAAGGTGCTGGGTATTATTAGACAAGGTGCTGGGGTGTTATTAAACAAGGTGATGGGTGTTATTACACAAGGTGATGGGTGTTATTACACAAGGTGATGGGGTGTTATTAAACAAGGTGATGGGTGTTATTAAACAAGGTGATGGGTGTTATTACACACGGTGCTGGGGTGTTATTAAACAAGGTGATGGGTGTTATTAGACAAGATTCTGGGGGTGTTATTAAACAAGGTGCTGGGGTGTTATTAAACAAGGTGCTGGGTATTATTAGACAAGGTGCTGGGGTGTTATTAAACAAGGTGATGGGTGTTATTACACAAGGTGATGGGTGTTATTACACAAGGTGATGGGGTGTTATTAAACAAGGTGATGGGTGTTATTAAACAAGGTGATGGGTGTTATTACACAAGGTGCTGGGGTGTTATTAAACAAGGTGATGGGTGTTATTAAACAAGGTGATGGGGTGTTATTAGACAAGGTAATTGAATGTTATTAAGCAAAGTAATGGGGTGTTATTAAACAAGGTGCTGGGGTGTTATTAAACACGGTGATGGGTGTTATTAAACAATGTGCTGGGGTGTTATTAAACAAGGTGATGGGTGTTATTACACAAGGTGCTTGGGTGTTATTAAACAAGGTGCTGGAGTGTTATTAGACAAGATTCTGGGGTGTTATTAAACAAGGTGCTGGGGTGTTATTAAACAAGGTGCTGGGTATTATTAGACAAGGTGCTGGGGTGTTATTAAACAAGGTGATGGGTGTTATTACACAAGGTGATGGGTGTTATTACACAAGGTGATGGGGTGTTATTAAACAAGGTGATGGGTGTTATTAAACAAGGTGATGGGTGTTATTACACAAGGTGCTGGGGTGTTATTAAACAAGGTGATGGGTGTTATTAGACAAGATTCTGGGGTGTTATTAAACAAGGTGCTGGGGTGTTATTAAACAAGGTGCTGGGTATTATTAGACAAGGTGCTGGGGTGTTATTAAACAAGGTGATGGGTGTTATTACACAAGGTGATGGGTGTTATTACACAAGGTGATGGGGTGTTATTAAACAAGGTGATGGGTGTTATTAAACAAGGTGATGGGTGTTATTACACAAGGTGCTGGGGTGTTATTAAACAAGGTGATGGGTGTTATTAAACAAGGTGATGGGGTGTTATTAGACAAGGTAATTGAATGTTATTAAGCAAAGTAATGGGGTGTTATTAAACAAGGTGCTGGGGTGTTATTAAACACGGTGATGGGTGTTATTAAACAATGTGCTGGGGTGTTATTAAACAAGGTGATGGGTGTTATTACACAAGGTGCTTGGGTGTTATTAAACAAGGTGCTGGGGTGTTATTAAACAAGGTAATGGGGTGTTATTAGACAAGGTGCTGGGGTGTTATTGAACAAGGTGCTGGGGTGTTATTAAACTGTTCTGGGGTGTTATTAAACAAGGTAATGGGGTGTTATTAGACAAGGTGCTGGGGTGTTATTAAACAAGGTGCTGGGGTGTTATTAAACAAGGTGATGGGGTGTTATTAAACCGTGTTCTGGGGTGTTATTAAACAAGGTGCTGGAGTGTTATTAGACAAGATTCTGGGGTGTTATTAAACAAGATGATGGGGTGTTATTAAACAAGGTGCTGAGGTGTTATTAAACAAGGTAATGGGGTGTTATTAAACAAGGTGATGGGGTGTTATTAAACAAGGTAATGGGGTGTTATTAAACAAGGTGATGGGGTGTTATTAAACAAGTTGATGGGGTGTTATTAAACAAGGTGATGGGGTGTTATTAAACCGTGTTCTGGGGTTGTTATTAAACAAGGTGCTGAGGTGTTATTAAACAAGGTAATGGGGTGTTATTAAACAAGGTGCTGGGGTGTTATTAAACTGTTCTGGGGTGTTATTAAACTGTGTTCTGGGGTGTCATTAAACAAGGTGATGTGGTGTTATTAAACAAGGTGATGTGCTGTTATTAAACAAGATGTTGGGGTGTTATTAAACAAGGTGATGGGGTGTTATTAAACAAGTTGCTGGGGTGTTATTAAACCGTGTTCTGGGGTGTTATTAAATTGTGTTCTGGGGTGTCATTAAACATGGTGATGGGGTGTTATTAGACAAGATGTTGGGGTGTTATTAAACAAGGTGATGGGGTGTTATTAAACAAGGTAATGGGGTGTTATTAAACTGTGTTCTGGGGTGTCATTAAACACGGTGATGGGGTGTTATTAAACAAGGTAATGGTGTGTTATTAAACCGTGATCTGGGGTGTTATTAAACTGTGTTCTGGGGTGTTATTAAACAAGGTGCTGGGGTGTTATTAAATCGTGTTCTGGGGTGTTATTAAACTGTCCTGGGGTGTTATTAAACTGTGATCTGGGGTGTTATTAAACAGTGTTCTGGGGTGTTATTAAATAAGGTGCTGGAGTGTTATTAAACAAGGTGATGGGGTGTTATTAAACAAGGTAATGGGGTGTTATTAAACAAAGTGATGTGGTGTTATTAAACCGTGTTCTGGGGTGTTATTAAACAAGGTGCTGGAGTGTTATTAAACAAGGTAATGGGGTGTTATTAAACAAGGTAATATGGTGTTATTAAACAAAGTGATGTGGTGTTATTAAACAAAGTGATGGGGTGTTATTAAACAAGGTGATATGGTGTTATTAAACAAAGTGATGTTGTGTTATTAAACAAGATGTTGGGGTGTTATTAAACAAGGTGATGGGGTATTATTAAACAAGATGTTGGGGTGTTATTAAACAAGGTGATGGGGTGTTATTAAACAAGTTGCTGGGGTGTTATTAAACTGTGTTCTGGGGTGTTATTAAATTGTGTTCTGGGGTGTCATTAAACATGGTGATGGGGTGTTATTAGACAAGATGTTGGGGTGTTATTAAACAAGGTGATGGGGTGTTATTAAACAAGGTTATGGGGTGTTATTAAACCGTGTTCTGGGGTGTTATTAAACACGGTGATGGGGTATTATTAAACACGGTGATGGGGTGTTATTAGACAAGGTGATGGGGTGTTATTAAACCGTGTTCTGGGGTGTTATTAAACAAGGTGCTGAGGTGTTATTAAACAAGGTAATGGGGTGTTATTAAACAAGGTGATGGGGTGTTATTAAACAAGGTAATGGGGTGTTATTAAACAAGGTGATGGGGTGTTATTAAACAAGTTGATGGGGTGTTATTAAACAAGGTGATGGGGTGTTATTAAACCGTGTTCTGGGGTTGTTATTAAACAAGGTGCTGAGGTGTTATTAAACAAGGTAATGGGGTGTTATTAAACAAGGTGCTGGGGTGTTATTAAACTGTTCTGGGGTGTTATTAAACTGTGTTCTGGGGTGTCATTAAACAAGGTGATGTGGTGTTATTAAACAAGGTGATGTGCTGTTATTAAACAAGATGTTGGGGTGTTATTAAACAAGGTGATGGGGTGTTATTAAACAAGTTGCTGGGGTGTTATTAAACCGTGTTCTGGGGTGTTATTAATTGTGTTCTGGGGTGTCATTAAACATGGTGATGGGGTGTTATTAGACAAGATGTTGGGGTGTTATTAAACAAGGTGATGGGGTGTTATTAAACAAGGTAATGGGGTGTTATTAAACTGTGTTCTGGGGTGTCATTAAACACGGTGATGGGGTGTTATTAAACAAGGTAATGGTGTGTTATTAAACCGTGATCTGGGGTGTTATTAAACTGTGTTCTGGGGTGTTATTAAACAAGGTGCTGGGGTGTTATTAAATCGTGTTCTGGGGTGTTATTAAACTGTCCTGGGGTGTTATTAAACTGTGATCTGGGGTGTTATTAAACAGTGTTCTGGGGTGTTATTAAACAAGGTGCTGGAGTGTTATTAAACAAGGTGATGGGGTGTTATTAAACAAGGTAATGGGGTGTTATTAAACAAAGTGATGTGGTGTTATTAAACCGTGTTCTGGGGTGTTATTAAACAAGGTGCTGGAGTGTTATTAAACAAGGTAATGGGGTGTTATTAAACAAGGTGATATGGTGTTATTAAACAAAGTGATGTGGTGTTATTAAACAAAGTGATGGGGTGTTATTAAACAAGGTGATATGGTGTTATTAAACAAAGTGATGTTGTGTTATTAAACAAGATGTTGGGGTGTTATTAAACAAGGTGATGGGGTATTATTAAACAAGATGTTGGGGTGTTATTAAACAAGGTGATGGGGTGTTATTAAACAAGTTGCTGGGGTGTTATTAAACTGTGTTCTGGGGTGTTATTAAATTGTGTTCTGGGGTGTCATTAAACATGGTGATGGGGTGTTATTAGACAAGATGTTGGGGTGTTATTAAACAAGGTGATGGGGTGTTATTAAACAAGATTATGGGGTGTTATTAAACCGTGTTCTGGGGTGTTATTAAACACGGTGATGGGGTGTTATTAAACAAGGTTATGGGGTGTTATTAAACAAGGTGCTGGGGTGTTATTAAACAAGGTGATGGGGTGTTATTAGACAAGGTGCTGGGGTGTTATTAGACAAGATTCTGGGGTGTTATTAAACAAGTTGCTGGGGTGTTATTAAACAAGGTGCTGGGCTGGGGTGTTATTAAACAAGGTGATGGGTGTTATTAAACAAGGTGATGGGGTGTTATTAAACAAGATTCTGGGGTGTTATTAAACAAGGTGATGGGGTGTTATTAAACTGTGTTCTGGGGTGTCATTAAACATTGTGATGGGGTGTTATTAGACAAGATTCTGGGGTGTTATTAAACAAGGTGCTGGGGTGTTATTAAACAATTTGATGGGGTGTTATTAAACTGTTCTGGGGTGTCATTAAACATGGTGATGGGGTGTTATTAGACAAGATTCTGGGGTGTTATTAAACAAGGTCCTGGGGTGTTATTAAACCGTATTCTGGGGTGTTATTAAACAAGTTGCTGGGGTGTTATTAAACAATGTGCTGGGGTGTTATTAAACAATGTGCTGGGGTGTTATTAAACAAGGTGATGGGTGTTATTACACAAGGTGCTTGGGTGTTATTAAACAAGGTGATGGGGTGTTATTAAACAAGGTGCTGGGGTGTTATTAAACATGGTGCTGGGTGTTATTAAACAAGGTGCTGGGGTGTTATTAAACAATGTGCTGGGATGTTATTTAAGCAATATGTTCTGATGTTAATTGTGTGCTGGTGTCCTTATTGTTAGGTAATGTTATTAAACAATGTGCTAGGGTGTTATCAAACAGTGTTCTGGGGTTATATTTAACAATGTGCTGGGGTGTTTTCAAACAGTGTGTTGGTGTGTTACTAAACAATGTGCTGGGGTGTTACTAAACAATGTGCTGGGGTGTTACTAAACGATTATCTCTCTTTTTTTTCAGACCCCCCTCCGAGCCCGCCCATGATCAGTGAACATCAGCTGGCAGTCCTTACAGACTATGTGTCGTTTTTAGAAAACTAACAATCGGAAATCTGTTGTGATTACAATACGCGCCACACCATCAACACAGATATGACATACATTTACAGTGCACATCATGCTGTGGTAATTAAAATATGACACAATGACACTGATACAAACAAAACATTATTATAGTATGTGATCATGACATGGACATGAAAACACCGAGTATACAAACCCAGAGCCTGCCAGCCGTTAGGTCGATGTCTTCAGCCATGGAGACCGGTCATTTGGTGGCTATCAACACGATGATCCCCGTGACACGTCATATGTTAACACAGTCTTGTGCGGGAACGTAGTTTTTGTGGTGTGTCAATTTCATACAGTCTTGTGTGTGAATGCAGTCTTGTGTGAATCATGTCATCATATGTAACCACAATCATGTGTGAACAGTCTGTGGTGTGTGAATGTAATCTTGTTGTGTGTGAACAGTCTTGTTTGTGAACATATTCTGGTGTATGAACATAATCTGGTGTGTGAACAGTCTTGTGGTGTGTGACCAGTCTTGTGGTGTGTGACAAGTCTTGTGTGTGAATGCAGTCTTAGGTGAATCATGTCATTATGTGAACACTGTCTTTTGTGTGAACAGTTTTGTGGTGATTAAATGGTCTTGTGTGAATGCAGTATTGTGTGTGAGTGCAGTGTCGTGTGAACGTATTTTTGAGTATAACTACTGTTTTGTGTGAACGTAGTTTCATGCAATTAATGCAGTCTTATGTGTGAGAGTATTCTTCTGTCTGAATGTAGCCTTATATGTAAACGTAGTCTTGTGTGTGAAAGTAGTCTTATGTGTTAACATAGTCATGTCATTTATGTGAACAGTCTTTTGTGTGTGAAAACAGTGTCGTGTCATGAATGCAGTGAGTGAATGCAGTGTGAACGCAGTGTGTGAATGCAGTGTGTGAATGCAGTGTGTAATGCAGCGTGTGAATGCAGTGTGTGAACGCAGTGTGTGAACGCAATGTGGAACGCAGTGTTTGTAATGCAGTGTGAACGCAGTGTGTGAATGCAGTGTGTGAACGCAGTGTGTAATGCACTGTGAACGCAGTGTGTAATGCAGTGTGTGAACAGTGTGTAATGCAGTGTGTGTAATGCAGTGTGTGAACGCAGTGTGTAATGCGGTGTGTGAACGCAGTGTGTGAATGCAGTGTGTGAACGCAGTGTGTAATGTGGTGTGTGAACGCAGTGTGTGAACAGTGTAATGCAGTGTGTGAATGCAGTGTGTAATGCGGTGTGTGAATGCAGTGTGTGAACGCAGTGTGTGAACGCGGTGTGTAATGCGGTGTGTGAATGCGGTGTGTGAACGCATTGTGTAACGCAGTGTGTGAACGCAGTGTGTGAATGCAGTGTGTTAACACAGTGTGTGAACGCAGTGTGTGAAGTCTGAACAGCCTTTTGTATGTACACAGCAGGCCTCTGAGAATTGGAAGTTTGCATAATCCAAATTTGGGTTGCGCAATTATTTTTCAGGTAACCCATTTCATTCTGCGTAACCCGTTACAAATATATCATTATGTGAACAGTGACAAATGATAGTGTAACCCGTTACAAATACATCATTATGTGAACAGTGACAAATGATAGTGTAAAATATTGTTAATGTCTCTATTTTATTTTATTTTGGTGAGAACAAAAAATGGGTTACGCACAACTAGACTTGTGCAAATGATGCGTGAGCAAAACGACCAAATTGTGCAATTTTCAGTCCTGCAGTCTTTTATATGAACACAGTTGTATGTGAACATGGTCTTGTATGAATGCAGTCGTATGTGAACATGGTCTTGTATGAATGCAGTCATATGTGAACATGGTCTTGTATGAATGCAGTCGTATGTGAACATGGTCTTGTATGAATGCAGTCTTGAGTGAACTTTGTCAAATGTTAAAACAGACCTGTATGTTAATGCGTTGTTGTGTATGTGTGAATGTAGACGTGTGTGAATGCAGAATTGTATTAACATAGCCTTGTGTGAACTTATCCTCAACAGAGTTGTTTGGATGCAGTTGTGTGTGAACATTATCTCGTATTGTGTACGAAGGCAGTGTTTTATATATGCAGTCTTGTGAGAACACCTTTGTGCGTTATTTTAGTCCTGTGTTCACACAGTTGTGTGTGAATGTAGGACTCGTGTGTGAGACTCATGTGTGAACAGTTTTGTGAAAGCCATGTTGACAGATCAAGGTGTTCATAATAAATATTAATGAATAAAACTCAAGTTCATTGTGTTTTGATGTCTGTGTATATGTTACTAACTTGGTAAAGTTAGGCTCTGTATCTTTATTTCGTTTTACTTTCATTTGCAGTGTCAATATGGGTAGCATGGGCGTCACGTATTGGCGAACGGGGGGGGGGGGGTGACATGCCCCTCCAAATTTTTGGAGTGTGGGGACCCAATGTGCAAATGCCCCCCCCCCCCCCCCCACACACACACGTTTTACGATGGAAAACAACCCCCGAAAACAAGTTTTATTTTATTAAAGCCAAAACGTCATGGCGTTAAGTTAAAAGCTAATATTAACAGTTTCATAAGATAACCACGAGTATTGGCTGTATAGTTGTACTATACTGCCTACTCGTACCAAGTTACCAACCAATGTGTTGACAAGAAAACAAAGAAAACGTCAAGTTCACATTATTATTGTGACTAGAAACCACACGCACGTTAAACCTGTGGTTTGGGATTCAGTTTACGAATCTATTCTCATGCTGAATGTCAGAAGATTTATTTAATTTTAATTGCCACACTTATTATCGTGGATATGCGCAAATTATTTGCTCCCGTCTCAGCCAGTGTGTCAAAACAACGGCCACTGACAGCCTTGGAAGTTTCGTTAAAGGGACATTCCTGAGTTTGCTGCATTGTAAAATGTTTCCGACTAATAAAATATTTCTACGATTAAACTTACATATTAAATATATTTTCTTGTTTAGAATATCAGTGTCTGTGTAGTCAATGTGTTTCTGGTCGTCTTAATATTTGTATGAAGCCCAAACTGGATTTTGTCTTCAAATAATTTCGTACGTACGAAAAACTTTTTTTTAGAAAATAAAATGTAATTTAACCTAGTACAAATATTAGAACGACCAGGAACACGTTTAATATACGGCGACTAATATTTTATGCAGAAATATATATTTGATATGTAATTACATTCGTTAAAATGTCTGTTAGTCGATAACATCTTAAAAATTGCAGCAAACTCAGGAATGTCCCTTTAAACAAACAAATCTTACTGAACTTTATGTATCATATTTTCCTTTCGTATACTACTTTAAGGTCTGCAGGGTCTGCTCTGCATTTTTCACTTAACATGTCATTATTTTCTTCTAAGATGCACATAAATAATTTAGACATAATTTCCAATAAAATGGTTGATAAGTGATGAAAAATGCTATTTTAAAATTGCATGGTTAAATAATACGCCTTCGCTGATTTTAAAGTGTTTAAACTGTTAAAGGTCCGGAACTATTTCTAGCGCTGTCCTTGACCCGGCATCAGCAGAATGTTTAGCCAGTAATGTCGGGGTTCATTATGTTGCCCACAACACGAGTTGGTCTAATTAAAGTACTTGAAATTCCAAATAAAATGTTGGCATGTTAGCACTTATTATAATTATGTTATGTATTTAGATGGCGTTCTTCAGCTGTATAGTCCTGCAAACAGGGCCACCTAAATAGGAGGGTATCAGTAATGGTCAACTACCATTCCTTGCGCACTTTCGCCCATTGGATTACCACAGGCAAAATAGCGCCAGTCAAAGAACGCTAGCCTGACGAATGGCACTAAAAATAGATCCATTTTCTCCAAGCTGAAAATAGAACTCTCCATTCTGTTGACTTTGTTTCCCTCTTGTGATAAGGCCCCACCCAAATCTTAAATAGGATATATAGCTTATAGTATAGTATGGGGATGTATAGATATCGCAACCCAACATGATTTATTCCTGTTTAGTTAAAAATAGATTGGTTTTCTCCAAGTTAAAAATAGAAACCTCCCTTCCGTTGACTTTGTTTTGCCCATGCGTGATATAAACCCCCCACCATGTGTTAAATGGGGAACCTCAGATTCATCCATTCTAACTAATCTGTAGATGAAAGACGTACTCATAAGTGAAGTAACTGTACAGCCGTGCCTCAATCGTTTTTAAGACTCTTTCTGCCACTGCTGCCTTGGTTTCGTTATTGGTGAGCAAATGTTGAATTTTCCGTTTTTTAAGAAGTACTTGAACCATTTTTGCTCTAAACTCCATACCCCTATCCATGCGAATTTGACTGGGCTGTCTACCTTCTTGGAATATATCTTCCAACACTCTAGACCCAGTTTGTCCCTTCTGTTCTTTCGGGGGGTGTCAACCACAGATATATGGAAAAGACATCGTCACCACCAACACAAAGGTATAACTTCGATTATAGTTTGCAAACTTTACCATGTCCATGAGATCGACTGACCACTGGTCATCAATTCCTGTGACCACGATTCTGTTTAGGGCAAACTTTATTCAGAGAGGACGATGTAAACTATAATACTCTTGGGTTTGTAACTATTTTCTGATATTGTTTTTGCTGATAACGTATGTCCCGGCTCTTAAGACATATCTGGACAAAAAAAACTGACCGCGTTTGATGGGTCATAATAAATGTCTTTCAAGTAATCCTCCCACATGATCCTCACTCGCCAACGGTGTCCGTGACAATGTCACTTATTGGTCAGGTCAGGTCATAGGGCTTTACGTGCACGTGATTGTCCAGGAATACAAGTCCGGCCCGGACTTGATATCCTGGCAGTCAGACCAGTATTTCTAAGGAACGTAAGTCCTAGGACTTGCATTCCTAGGTATATTAGACCTAGGACCTGCATTCCTAGGAGATTAAGTCCGGGCAGACAACTGTTCCTACGGATTTGCATTCCGTTTACACCGGTTTAAAGATCCGCAGAGCCCGTAGCACAATGAACAGCGGAGCATCCTTCCCAGGATATACATTTTGCAACCCCCTTGAGGAGAGGGGAAAAATGACTTGGGGACAATAAATGTACACATCACTGCGGGGTCTCTTGAATTGCGGGGATCGTAGCACGTAAACCGGCTCTGGTTTGGTATCTAACAGAGAAATTTCGACATAATTTTGATCGAGGAAAAGAGAAAGAGGTATTGCCACCACATATGCTACTGCTACTATTCAGGGTTTCTGCCAGAGGGTAAAACGGGTATGGCGCCATACCCAAACATTTTTTGCAGATTTTTTTTTTTTAAGTTAACCTTTTGACAAAATTAATTACTCTTATCATTACTATATGATTTTCTTAACCCTAACCCTAAACTTAACCCATTTTCTGTCTGGGGGAGATCCCACCCCACCCATATCCCCTGTTGACTGTGGTTGCATTCAATTCCATAGCGCCATACCAAAACATTTCTTTCTAGCAGAAACACTGCTGCTGCTACTACTACCACTACTACTATTACCACTACTACTACTATTACCACTACTACTATTACTACTACCACTACTACTACTACTACTACTACTACTACTACTACTATTACTACACTATTACTATTACTACTACTACTACACTACTACTATTACTATTAATACTACTACTATTACTACACTACTACTACTACTACTACTACTACTACTACTACTACTACTACTACTACTACACTACTACTATTACTACTACTACTATTACTACACTACTACTATTACTATTACTACTATTACTACACTACTACTATTACTATTATTACTACTACTACTATTACTACACTACTACTACTACTACTACTACTACTACTACTACTACTACTACTACTACTACTACTACTACTACTACTACTACTAATATTACTACTACTACTATTACTACACTACTACTATTACTATTACTACTAATACTACTACTACTACACTACTACTATTACTATTATTACTACTACTACTTCACTACTACTACTACTACTACTACTACTACTACTACTACTACTACTACTACTACTACTACCACCACCACCACTACCACCACCACCTATAAAATAGCAAAGGATATTTCTATGCATTGTAAATATAACGGCGTTTGATGTACCAGGGCACTGCCGGGGGATGAGGTAGAAATCGTCCCATAGAAGTTGATCGATCCTGAGGTCGGGACGTAGTCCGATGGTAAAGCGATCGCTTGATGCGCGGTCGGTTTGCGATCGATCCCCGTCGGTGGGCCTATTTGGCTATTTCTCGTTCCAGCCAGTGCACCACGACTGGCATATCAAAGGCCGTGGTATGTGCCATCCTGTCTGTGGGATGGTGCATATAAAAGATCCCTTACTGCATTAGGAAAAATGTAGCGGTTTTCCTCTGATGACTTCGTGTCAGAATTACCAAATATTTGACACCCAATAGCCGATGATTAATTAATCGATGTGCTCTAGTGGTGTGTTAAACAAAACAAACTTTCATCTGTATGGGGTTTAACCACATTTTCGACGTCATAAACGGAAGTAAAATGTGTTATGCGTCATTAAATAAAAATATACCTACCCTCTCTCCTTCTTTGATAATTTTGATAAACACAAAAATTAATGGCTTTCAAACTGAACAGGTTTAACTAAATAAAAGAATATTGGCTGCAAAAACTTTTATTAAAATTCAATATGTATGTCCAAAATACATGTATTAATGAAATCACGCGCTAGATATTAAACAGCACCCGAATTTACATTGCAACAGCCTGTTACACGTACGATCGTAACATGTCCATTTGACATTGTTAATAATTTTATTCTTGTATCATATGCCATTTGCACGAGACTTGCATATGCCATTTGATATTCAGTTATTAGTCACTGAAAACGTGATATGTCTATTTTGTAACAAGAACGTCTCCCAATAACGATACAGCAGTAGTTGAGTTCGTTCAATATTACGTAACGCTATTTTTTTTAAAATTAGACACCCACCGTCCGTGTAAACGCTCCGTAATGCTAAACCAAATATCCCCTAAAATGTTACGTAACGCCCCCCCCCCCCCACCCACCCACCTACCCACCACACAACCTAAGATTTGACCTGTCGGTAGAGCGTTCGCCTGAGGTGCTTGCGTCATGACGTCACAGCGAACCAACAGTTTCCCTCATCCTAACCAGTGCTCCGCAATTGGTATATTAAAGGCCTTGATATTTACTGTCTTTTCTGTGAGAAAGTGCACTGGCTGGAACGAGAAATAGCCCAATGGGTCCACTGATGGGGATCGATCCCAAACTGATCGTGCATCGAGCGAGCGCTTTACCACTGGGCTACGTCACGCAACTTTCTCTGAAGACTACGTTTCAGAATTACATCCAGTAGCCGATAATTAATTAATCAGTGTGCTCTAGTGGTGTCGGTAAACAAAACACACTTTTAACGCCATTATAGTGAAGTTTTGCTTTACGATCGGGACATGCGCGGGTTTTTCATTTGCGCCAAACTGATCGCTATGATAATTAATAACGGAAGCGCTCATAAGGTGAAAAGTCAAAGTTTACTTTGTTTAACGACACCACTAGAACACACTGATTCATTAATCATCGCCTATTGGATGTCAAATATTTGGTAATTCTGACATACAGTCTTAGAGAGGAAACCCAATACATTTTACACTGGTAGCAAGGAATTTTTTATATGCAGCATACCACATACAGGATAACAAATAACACGGCCTTTGGTATACCAGTCGTGGTTCACTGGCTGAAACGAGAAATAACCAAATGGGCCCTCCGACGGTCATCGATCCTAGAGCGACCGCTCATCAAGTGAGCGCTTTACCACTGGGCTACGTCCCGCCCCTCCAGAAAGGACGAGTCATCTATACACCAGTATGTGATTTTGGCACCGATGAGTTGAAATTATTTCAAGTGTGCACTACCGATATAAATATATACGTCTGTAAAACATTTCTCAAATTTTAATGCAGTTATTCCTACATGATTTAATTTTAAAAGTTTAAACTACACGAGTATTTCCACATTCACCAGTTGAATTTGATCGATAATTTGATTAGTAAATTAGTAAATGTAAAATATTTTAGACTAATATACAAAATATCGCGTTTACATTAGTTGCTTCGCTCCCAAAGCATTATCTTAAGGTGGTTGTTTCGATTTTATTATTTAATTATTATTATTTTTTAAATCTCACACGTTTTAAATGTGCAGATTGATTGAAACATATTTTATTGCTTCAACAAAAACACACAACAAATGGATTAGGCACACGTTATACAACTTACTAGGCCTTCTCCATAATACATACTCACGACAGTAATATATTTTTGCAATTTAAATATGAACAGAAATAAATATCATTGAAAGAGAGAAAGAAAGAATTAAGGAAACAGAAACAAGTTTGTGTTTGATTATCAGACAGGAGGTTGTCTACAAAGACACAACACACAAACAATGGATCGCAGTGATTAAGTAATGGCTACAAAAACAACAAACTCCACCCCCATAACAATTCCTCCCCCTACCAACCCCCCCCCCTCTAAAACAACTATCCATACGTCCATATATTATTTACTAATGAATAGAAACATTTTGTTTCATTTATATACTTGAAAACATGAACAAATACGTTTTTATTGTCTTCTTAACTTACAGCACGTTTTGCATTTAAAACCAGTTGTACATTTATTGGTTGAAATCTTTGCAATAAATTCAAATGAATGCGTATTTGCCTTTCATATAAAATGCATTCACCCCCCCCCCCCCAAAAAAAAAAAATTAAAAAAAAAAAATCAAAATGATATACACAACTACACGAGGAATCAGTGTCAAAGCCAACACCATAGAAGTTTCACCCGTGCCTTTTCACTTCTATAGCCAAGGGTGCGGGACGTAGCTCAGTGGTACAGCGCTCGCCTGATGTGCGATCGATCTAGGATTCCCGTCGATGGGCCTATTGGTCTATTTCTCGTTCCAGCCAATGCTCCACAACTGGTGTAACAAAGGCCGTGGTATGCACTATCTTGTCTGTGGGATAGTGCGTATAAAATATCTCTTGCTGCTAATCGAAAAGAGTAGCCCATGAAGTGGCGACAGCGCGTTTCCTCTCTCAATATCTGCGTGGTCCTTAAACATAATATTAACCGACGCCATATAAACGTAAATATACTCTGTCAAAAACAAAAGCATCTATTGGCGAAATATTCATGAAATTATCTTTTTAATACAAAGCGGCATAATTTCGTTATTTATGATCGTACCACAGTAAAATTTGACATGAGTATGTGACAATGTTCTTGCTATGGACTGACGGCAGTGGAGGCGTTTTCGTCACCAAACAGCGTCGCACGAGGGCGCTGAAATCAGTACCTTGTGTGGCCACCAGCAGCAGCAATCACTGCGCGACATCTCCTTGGCATAGACTGAATGAGTCTCTGAATCCAGGCATGTGGACTCCTAGCCCATTCTTCCTGCAGTGCATGTGGCAGTTGCGGAAGCGTCTGAGGCTCCGGGTCACGCTGGCGTACACGTCTGTCCAGTTCGTCCAATAGACGTTCAATGGGGTTGAGATCTGGCGATGTTGATGGCCATGGCAGCACATTAATGTTCTCTTTCTGTAGGAAATCCATTGTTACACGTGCCGTATGCTGCCTGGCATTGTTCTCATCACTTTATGCATGAAAATCAGATCAACATCTGTTGCATCCAAGAATCCCATCTGAAAGAATTGATGAGCTTCAAGGTCAGAGGTTACCAGGCCTTCAGAAATGATCGCAGTGGAAGAACTAAGGGTGGGGTAGTCACTCTGGTTAGAAACAACATCATTGCCATTGAAGCCAATAGATATATGGAGGAAGCTGAATTCACTGGGGTCAAGATCAAAACAAAAACGTCTGAACTTCACATTGTAAATTTTTACTGCCCATATGACAAAGAACTCTCTCTCTTAGTGATATCCAGACATCAGACAGTAACTTCCTACTTGTTGCAGACTTCAACAGCCAATCACAGAGCTGGGGTTACAACAACACTGACAGAAGAGGAGAGGAGATAGAAAGCTGGCATCTTAATCTTATCAATGATCCACTTGATCAACCAACATTCTATTCCAAGCGTTGGCATTCCATAACCTCCCCTGACCTTGCTCATGTCCATAGAGTCATTAGTCGAGAAATAGGACCACAGCTAGGGGGAAGTGACCATCGATCAGTCTTCCTAGCCTTAAGTGATAGCAAAATCCGTACAGCTTCAAACACCCCAAGGTGGAACTACAAGAAAGCCAAATGGGAACTTTTCAAACTTCGCACGAATGAGTTGACCAAAGAAATTGAAGTGCAGTGAAGGAACATAGACACTGTAGTGTAGAAATGCAACCTCCAACTCAATAAAACTGCCAAAGAAAATATGCCAAGAGGAGTCAGGAAAGTATATGCTCCTTACTGGAACAAAAAACATCATATGGCACATGATGAACTGACCCGGGTAAGGGAAGAAGCAGAGTCTAACCCGAGCCAAAACAACAACCTAAAGCTCCAGCATGCTAAAGCCATATACATCAGAACCAAGATTGAATCCAAAAGAAAAAGTTGCAGAGATAAACCTGCTGCACTCAACCTTGAAAAGGACACCACCAAATTATGGAAACTTACAAAACAACCAAACGAGGAAGAATCCCATGGACGGAAGATCACTCTAATGGAAATATACTCAGGGGTAAGAAATCTGCTGACCTTTTAGCAAAGACCTATGCCAAGGAAAGTGACATTACCATCACAACAACTCATATGAAAGAAGCACGAAGGGAACAAAAAGAGACGGCAAGTAGAGCTACCTCGCAAGATTCCATGATGAATAGTATAACTCTACCAGAACTTGAAAATGCCCTCAAACATCTAAAAAATAAGAAATCTCCAGGACTGGATGATATTACTAATGAAATGCTGAAACACCTAGGCAATATTGCAGGATCCAAGCTGTTGGAAATTTTCAACCTAAGCTGGTTTGAAGGCAAGGTGCCACAAATCTGGAAAAAGGCCGTGATGATACCCATAATGAAAAAAGGTAAAAACAATAAAAAAAACAAGCAGCTACAGACCCATCAGCCTAACTAGCTGTGTCTGCAAGACCCTAGAGCGCATCATCAACCATCGGCTTCAACAGTTCCTTGACACTGAGAACATCATCACTCAAGAACAGGCAGGATTTAGACAATTCCGTAGCACAGAACACCAGGCCACCTACCTATCACAAGTAATCGAAGATGCTTTCCAAGCACAGAAGGTTGTTCTTGCCTCCTTCATTGATCTGCAAAAGGCCTTTGACAAAGTCTGGAAAGCTGGCCTGCTAGCAAAGCTACAACAAAAACCAACAACCGGTATATGTGTCAACATGTACAGATGAACCAAGTCTTATCTTCACAACCGAAGGGCGAGGGTAATCGTAGATGGCCAACACAGCAAGAAAGTACTCGTACGCCATGTAGTACCTCAGGGAGGAGTACTGTCACCTACTCTCTTCATCATCTTCATCAATGACCTGGTCACACAACTACCCAAAGGGATACATGCAGCACTATATGCAGATGACCTAGTTTTGTGGTGCTCGGAGGAGTATGCAACAACAGCAACATATCACATGCAGCTTGCCCTTGACAATGTTACATCTTGAACTCGAGAATGGTGCATGACAATCAACAAAGACAAGTCAGCTACCACTCTTTTCTCACTCTCCACAAAGCAGGAAGCAGGCAACCTGAAACTTGAAGAGACACCTCTCCAGTACGAGGACCAACAGACATACCTGGGGTTCACTTTTGACAAGAGACAGACCTGGAAACCACAAGTGAAGAAAGCCGAGGCTAAAGCTTGAAGAAAACTTGCCATAATGAGAAAACTAGCTGGCACCAAGTGGGGTGCTGATCAGAACATATTGAAAAGTGTCTACCAAGGAGCAATCAGACCACATCTTAAGTACGGATCCATTGCATGGTCAACAGCAGCAAAGTCACATCAACAAAAATTAGACAGGGTTCAAAACCAAGCATAATAATCGGAGCAATGAGGTCAACCCCCATTGCTCACTGGCATCGTACCCCTCAGCAAACGCCGGGACTCCAAGGTCATGATACAAGCCACTAAGTTCCAAGTCTTTGCCACAACACCTAATGAACAAGATAATGAATGACTATCCCTGCAACAGACTCAAAAGAACTAGCTTTCATAAACAGAGCAAATGACTGCTGAGGCAACATGAGGGACAACTCCCAGATAAAATCCCTCAAATTAATACTGTCAGTTCCATCCTACCATGGGAACCACAATTGGACAATGTAAAGATCTGCACAGTGGTCCAATACCTCACCCCTGGAGAGGAACACAGTGGATCATACAAACGAGCCCTGACACTGGCCATGATTGATGAACAGTACCGAGAGACATCATGGACACAGGTATATACTGATGGATCTGCAACAAATGTAGTGGAAAACGGAGGGGCTGGAATATACATCATGGACTCTAGTGGCTACCGAGGGGAGGCACATTTTCCTACAGGCGAAACACTGCACAAACTATGCCTAAGAGGTTGAGGCTCTCATTTCATTCATGCTGCCCACATTAACAGCACCAGAGAGGTGTGTGGGTGTAGAGGTGTGTGAGTGTAGAGGTGTGTGAGTGTAGAGGTGTCAGTGTAGATGTGTGTGAGTGCAGATATGTGTGAGTGTAGAGATCTGTTAGTTGAGAGGTGTGTGAGTGTAGAGGTGTGTGAGTGTAGAGGTGTGTTAGTGTAGAGGTGTGTGAGTGTAGAGTGAGTGTAGAGGTGTGTGAGTGTAGAGGTGTGTTATTGTAGATGTGTGTGAGTGTAGAGGTGTGTTATTGTAGATGTGTGTGAGTGTAGATATGTGTTAGTTGAGAGGTGTGTGAGTGTAGAGGTGTGAATGTAGAGGTGTGTTAGTGCAGATGTGTGTTGTGTATATGTGTGTTAGTGTAGAGGTGTGTGAGTGTAGAGGTGTGTGAGTGTAGAGATGTGTTATTTCAGAGGTGTGTGAGTGTAGAGGTGTGTGAGTGTAGAGTGTAGAGGTGTGTTAGTGCAGATGTGTGTTGGTGTATATGTGTGTTAGTGTAGGTGTGTGAGTGTAGAGGTGTTTTATTGTAGATGTGTGTGAGTGTAGAGGTGTGCATGTAGATGTTTAGTGTAGAGGTGTGAGTGTAGATGTATGTGCGTATAGAGGTGTGTTAGTGTAGAGGTGTGTGAGTGTAGAGGTGTGAGTGTAGATGTGTGTGACTGTAGATGTGTGTGAGTGTAGAGTTGTGTTAGTGTAGAGGTGTGTTAGCGTAGAGGTGTGCGAGTGTAGATGTGTGTGAGTGTAGAGCTGTGTTAGTGTAGATGTGTGTTAGTGTAGATGTGTGTAGAGGTGTGTTAGTGTAGATGTATGTGAGTGTAGAAGTGTGATAGTGTAGATGTGTGTGAGTGCAGAGGTGTGTTAGTGTTGAGGTGTGTTAGATTATAGGTGTGTGAGTGTAGATGTGAGTGTAGAGGTGTGTGAGTGAAGATGTATGTGAGTGTAGAGGTGTGTGAATGTAGAGGTGTGAATATAGAGGTGTGAGTGTAGAGATGTGTTAGTTTAGAGGTATGTGAGTGTAGATATGTGTGTGTAGATGTGTGCTAGTGTAGATGTGTCTGAGTGTAGAGGTGTGTTATTGTAGATGTCTGTGAGTGTAGATATCCGTGAGTGTAGAGTTGTGAGTGTAGAGTTGTGTTAGTGTAGATGTGTTTAGATTGGTGTGTTATTGTCGATGTGTGTGAGTGTAGAGTTGTGAGTGTAGAGATGTGTTAGTCGAGAGGTGTGTGAGTTTAGAGGTGTGAATGTAGAGGTGTGTGAGTGTAGAGGTGTGTGAGTGTAGATGTGTGTGAGTGTAGATGTGTATTAGTGTAGAGGTATGTGAATGTAGATATGTGTGAGTGTAGAGATGTGTTAGTGTAGAGGTGTGTGAATGTAGATATGTGTGACTGTAGAGGTGTGTGAGTGTAGATATGTGTTAGTTGAGATGTGTGTGAGTGTAGAGGTGTGTGAGTGTAGAGGTGTGTGAGTGTAGAGGTGTGTTATTGTAGATATGTGTGAGTGTAGAGGTGTGTTATTGTAGATGTGTTTGAGTGTAGATATGTGTTAGTTGAGAGGTGTGTGTGTAGAGGTGTGAGTGTAGAGGTGTGTTAGTGCAGATGTGTGTTCTGTATATGTGTGTTTGTGTAGAGGTGTGTGAATGTAGAGGTGTGTGAGTGTAGAGATGTGTTAGTTCAGAGGTGTGTGAGTGTAGAGGTGTGTGAGCGTAGAGGTGTGTGAGTGTAGAGGTGTGAGTGTAGAGGTGTGTTAGTCCAGATGTGGGTTGGTGTATATGTGTGTTAGTGTAGGTGTGTGAGTGTAGAGGTGTTGTATTGTAGATGTGTGTGAGTGTAGAGGTGTGCGTATAGATGTTTCGTGTACAGGTGTGAGTGTAGATGTGTGTGTGTATAGAGGTGTGTTAGTGTAGAGGTGTGTGAGTGTAGAGGTGTGAGTGTAGATGTGGGTGACTGTAGATGTGTGTGAGTGTAGAGTTGTGTTAGTGTAGAGGTGTGTTAGCGTAGAGGTGTGCGAGTGCAGATGTGTGTGAGTGTAGAGCTCTGTTAGTGCAGATGTATGTGAATTCAGATATGTTTCTGTGTAGATGTGTGTGAGTGTAGAGGTGTGTTCATGTAGATGCGTGTTAGTGTAGAGGTGTGTTAGTGTAGATGTGTGTGAGTGTAGAGGTGTGTTATTGTAGATGTTTGTGACTGTAGATATGTGTGAGTGTAGAGTTGTGTTAGTGTAGATGTGTTGAGATTGGTGTGTTATTGTAGATGTGTGTGAGTGTAGAGTTGTGAGTGTACAGATGTGTTAGTCGAGAGGTGTGTGAGTGTAGAGGTGTGAATGTAGAGGTGTGTGAGTGTAGAGGTGTGTGAGTGTAGATGTGTGTGAGTGTAGAGGTGTGTTAGTGTAGAGGTGTGTGAATGTAGATATGTGTGAGTGTAGAGGTGTGTTAGTGTAGAGGTGTGTGAATGTAGATATGTGTGGGTGTAGAGGTGTGTGAGTGTATATATGTGTTAGTTGAGATGTGTGTGAGTGTAGAGGTGTGTGAGTGTAGAGGTGTGTGAGTGTAGAGGTGTGAGTGTAGAGGTGTGTTAGTGCAGATGTGTGTTGGTGTATATGTGTGTTAGTGTAGGTGTGTGAGTGTAGAGGTGTTTTATTGTAGATGTGTGTGAGTGTAGAGGTGTGCGTATAGATGTTTAGTGTAGAGGTGTGAGTGTAGATGTGTGTGTGTATAGAGGTGTGTTAGTGTAGAGGTGTGTGAGTGTAGAGGTGTGAGTGTAGATGTGTGTGACTGTAGATGTGTGTGAGTGTAGAGGTGTGTGAGTGTAGATATGTGTTAGTTGAGATGTGTGTGAGTGTAGAGGTGTGTGAGTGTAGAGGTGTGAGTGTAGAGGTGTGTTAGTGCAGATGTGTATTGGTGTATATGTGTGTTAGTGTAGGTGTGTGAGTGTAGAGGTGTTTTATTGTAGATGTGTGTGAGTGTAGAGGTGTGCGTATAGATGTTTAGTGTAGAGGTGTGAGTGTAGAGTTGTGAGTGTAAAGATGTGTTAGTCGATAGGTGTGTGAGTTTAGAGGTGTGTGAGTGTAGAGGTGTGTAGTGTAGAGGTGTGAATGTAGAGGTGTGAGTGTAGAGGTGTGTTAGTGTAGATGTGTGTGAGTGCAGATATGTTTCTGTGTAGATGTGTGTGAGTGTAGAGGTGTGTGAGTGTAGAGGTGTGTTAGATTATAGGTGTGTGAGTGTAGATGTGAGTGTAGAGGTGTGTGAGTGTAGATGTATGTGAGTGAAGATGTGTGTGAATGTAGAGGTGTGAATATACAGGTGTGAGTGTAGAGATGTGTTAGTTTAGAGGTATGTGAGTGTAGATGTGTGTGTGTAGATGTGTGTTAGTGTAGATGTGTGTTAGTGTAGAGGTGTGTTCATGTAGATGCGTGTTAGTGTAGAGGTGTGTTAGTGTAGATGTGTGTGAGTGTAGAGGTGTGTTATTGTAGATGTCTGTGACTGTAGATATGTGTGAGTGTAGAGTTGTGTTAGTGTAGATGTGTTTAGATTGGTGTGTTATTGTAGATGTGTGTGAGTGTAGAGTTGTGAGTGTACAGATGTGTTAGTCGAGGTGTGTGAGTGTAGAGGTGTGAATGTAGAGGTGTGTGGGTGTAGAGGTGTGTTATTGTAGATGTCTGTGAGTGTAGATATCCGTGAGTGTAGAGTTGTGAGTGTAGAGTTGTGTTAGTGTACATGTGTTTAGATTGGTGTGTTATTGTAGATGTGTGTGAGTGTAGAGTTGTGAGTGTAGAGATGTGTTAGTCGAGAGGTGTGTGAGTTTAGAGGTGTGTGAGTGTAGAGGTGTGAATGTAGAGGTGTGTGAGTGTAGAGGTGTGTGAGTGTAGATGTGTGTGAGTGTAGATGTGTATTAGTGTAGAGGTGTGTGAATGTAGATATGTGTGAGTGTAGAGATGTGTTAGTGTAGAGGTGTGTGAATGTAGATATGTGTGACTGTAGAGGTGTGTGAGTGTAGATATGTGTTAGTTGAGATGTGTGTGAGTGTAGAGGTGTGTGAGTGTAGAGGTGTGTGAGTGTAGAGGTGTGTTATTGTAGATATGTGTGAGTGTAGAGGTGTGTTATTGTAGATGTGTTTGAGTGTAGATATGTGTTAGTTGAGAGGTGTGTGAGTGTAGAGGTGTGAGTGTAGAGGTGTGTTAGTGCAGATGTGTGTTGTGTATATGTATGTTAGTGTAGAGGTGTGTTAGTGTAGAGGTGTGTT
>NC_054711.1:34944153-34982349 GCF_016097555.1 Gigantopelta aegis
ACACATCGTAAAGCAAATTTCAAATAGAAATCTAACTAACAACTCCTCCAAGCTTTTTACAGGATAAAGCAGCTAACATACTGTTTCTCAGCTTGCTGTCCATCTGAAACAGATACAAACTGACATTGTTATAAACATTCGCCTCAGTGGTGTGCTCGTTAGGACTTTAAGATGCTTAACATTAGCTATTAGCTAGTGTATAATATTTTCGGCTATTACAGCCTTTTAGCTAACTTACAACGTTTTGCTTAAGTATCATTTCTGACAAATCCAGAATGTTTCTGGTCATACTGGTCTGTAGTAACCCAAAATCAGTCCTTCATATCTGAGGTGCGCGATCGACCTTGATCCCTCAAATTATGCTCCTTAATTTAATTAAGAAATGTATGGGTTTTTTGTTGGTTTTTTATCATCCGCCTAAAAATATGATAACTGTGCACCTGTCACTGGTTACTGAATAGAAGCTGCTTTAAGCCCAGTTGGCCCTAGTTTTTAAAATATATCATATTATTATATTATTGTTAGTGATTTTTCAATATGCACTATTCAAAACTTATTTTTGTCAATATGTCCAAGCTGTACTCTCAGTTTTTTCTATGGAATGCAAATCACTCGCCTGGAACTTATGAGGAGAGTGATTTATCACTCACCTGAAATTTTTAAAAGTGAAGAACATCCACATTTTTGTCACACAAAATAGATATGTACCTCGAAGTGATTATTTTTTTTACTTATTTAACGTTTCATTTTGTTGGGAATATCACTGCTCAGAGCCGGTTTGAGGACCCGCGGAGCCTGAAGCATAAATAACAGTGGGTCCCCTTCCCAGGATATATATATTTTGCAACACCCTTGGGGAGAGGAGAAAAATTACCTGGGGGAAATAAATGTACACATCACCGCGGGACCCACTGAATCGCGGGGCCGGTAGCACGTGCTACTAGGATAAATCGGCTCTGTCACTGCTTATAAAAACAACAGAAGTGGTAGTGTTCATTAATACAATTATCTATCTTGCTTGCTACTAATTCATATTTCCCAACGTTTGTTAATAATTCATATTTCCCAATGTTTTGCACATGTGATCTGACCGAAAATAATAAAACAACAGAAAATAGCTTTAAATAATCAAGACTAAAAATTACTGTGATGCACAAGATCAAATTTAATTGTAGGCAATCTCTGAAACAGACTGGACATTTTCCAGCTTAGGTCTCACTACACAGATGTCATCTGTCATTAAAACCGTGTTAAATTGCCCAACTTCAAATGAAGATTGCCAATAGAATGGGTTCTCATTGGCACTAACACCATACACTTTCACGAACATAAATTATATAGCATATTTAATTATTTTCACTCCAAAATCGCGTCACAGTTTTTTGCTATATGCATCTGGCTGTAGTACCGGTCCGAAAAGGTGGTTCATTAACCAATTCACTCTGGCTGTCTCTTCCGTTATACACCCATGTCTCAAAACGTCAATGCACAATATTACAAAATAACATGGGCAAAATTCAATCAGAAGGCTTACCATTAAAAATACAAACTGTTTTAATTCTTCCCCAATTACTAGAAGTGAATATGTGAACCGCAACATGTCACAGTTAGATACAATTAGCTATATAGTGGACCGTGGTGAATGATTTCATTTCATTTCAACGTATTTAATTTTCGTGCGTATATCCAATTAAGGTACAAGCACACTGTCCTGGGCACACACCTCGGCTATCTGGGCTGTCTGTCCAGGACAGTGGTTTAGTTGTTGGTGAGAGAGAAGAAGGTGCAGTGGTCTTACATCTACCCATTGAGTCGATAAAACTCGCTCTGCGTGGGAGTCGGTACCGGGCTACGAACCCTGTACCTACCAGTCTTATGTCAAATGGCTTAACCACGATACCACCAATGCCGGTGAATGAACTCTCACCCAGAAGAGAAGGTGTAGTGGTCTTACATCTACCCATTGAGTCGATAAAACTCGTTCTGCGTGGGAGTCGGTACCGGGCTACGAACCCTGTACCTACCAGTCTTATGTCAAATGGCTTAACCACGATACCACCAATGCCGGTGAATGAACTCTCACCCAGAAGAGAAGGTGTAGTGGTCTTACATCTACCCATTGAGTCGATAAAACTCGTTCTGCGTGGGAGTCGGTACCGGGCTACGAACCCTGTACCTACCAGTCTTATGTCAAATGGCTTAACCACGATACCACCAATGCCGGTGAATGAACTCTCACCCAGAAGAGAAGGTGTAGTGGTCTTACATCTACCCATTGAGTCGATAAAACTCGTTCTGCGTGGGAGTCGGTACCGGGCTACGAACCCTGTACCTACCAGTCTTATGTCAAATGGCTTAACCACGATACCACCAATGCCGGTGAATGAACTCTCACCCAGAAGAGAACTGTGTAGTGAGACCTTACCTGTGCTTGGGCTTCCTTTCCTTCAGGGTATTGACATTTGACTTTTTTTCCTTTTTAAGAAGTGTGGCAGATGAAAGACTGGTATACCACTCTTCAAATGTTTGTACATTCTACAAGAGAAACAGTACAGTACAATACAATAAAATGGAAAAAACGTGAGGCCTGGCCTCAAACAAATGCATATTCCCCTAAGGATAGTAGTTTTGTCTGAACATCCCAACAGCAAATGGAATGGCCTAAAATTGTTCCAATGAGTCCTCCTTCCTTCGTGACTAACTTCCTTCTTTTCCCCGAGCAGACTACTATCCTTACATATGGGAATATGCATTTGTTTGAGGCCAGGTGAAGTAGAAAAGAAATAAATATGCGGAGAGGGTGGGTGTGTGAGGGGTGTCCCCTTCTTGCAGTTGGTGCTGCAGGGGTGTAACATTTTCAAACATATCTACTTTCGGAGAATATTGTCAGAATATTAAACAGAAAGAACACTAAAATATGTACCAGCACGTACTGTTCACGTGGCACCTAGCACACCTAGAATTTTTCAAACGTTATCAGTCGCGATTCCTTATAAATTGCAAACTTGTATTATACTTGCATTTGCAGCTAGCGAATGCAATGTCTACTAAATTTCCAGAATTAGCGATAGTGGGAATTTTTATTTGTTTTAAGGAAAATTAAGACTTAAAAAAAATTACAACCTAAACAAAATTGCCGAAATATATGCTCGGGCATGCATGTAAAGCATTTATGTGCTTGCATATAAACTATAAAGTCATCATATGATTCGTATAATGTATGCATTTTCGCACTAACATATGTTCGTAAATCATGTCCATGCACAATGTTTGTGAGCATTAAAAAAATGTCGAGCCTCCAAAGGACTTTAAGTTCTGCAGTTTCACAATATTCCTATGCTACTGCAATCGTGATGATACTTGCCATTTTGTCAGTAGCATATAATGTGATTAAACAGTTAGTGATTTCCCTAGAAATTTGGCACGGCATGGTAGGCCAAGCACTTTCGGGGCATTTTCACCATTTTCGGGGCACTTGTTTTTCATTAAAAATACACAAAATTTAATTGAAATAAACATTAATGTATTTTTGTGCTTGCTTTAATAAATGAATGGCAAAAACATATAAAAGGCATATTTTATTAATTAATAATACCTTTTTGGGTGTTTTATAAAGTCAATTTTAGAATTAATTAGTGAAAAAGGCTTGTTTAATCTCAGGGCAGCATGGTGCTGATTAAGGCAAGATGGTGCAAGACTAGTGAGGCATGGTGCTGCACCATGCTAAAACAAGCTAGGGAAAACACTAACAGTAATAGTGAGGAATATAATGCATCAAGTAAAAAATGTCGCAGATGTACTTGTGACGTTGCACATGTTATCGCATTGTCCAATCTCATGTACACATTGATAAAAACTATTTTAATCGGTGCAGTTTACATGTACATGTATTTAATATAAAAAAAATCTCTCATTCATAACTGCACCGTTATAAAAACTGCCTCTTCTAATTTGGAGGAAACAAATAGCGGGTTATATTCCAAAAAATATGGTAGTCTTAATAAAAAAGGAAACCCGCTACATTTTTCCATCAGTAACAAAGTATCTTTTATATACACCATCCCACAGACAAGATAGCACAAACCACGACCTTCGATATACCAGTCGGGGTGCACTGGCTGGAACGAGAAATAGCCCAAAGGGCCCACAGACGGGGATCGATCCCAGACCAACCGAGCATCAAGTTGGTGCTTTAATTATGACTGGGCTACGTTCGTTCCTTTAGTTTTTAAACAAAACAGAAATTGCTCGTTTGAGCGTACCCACCTTAATTTTGCAGACGACCGTCGATTTCATGTAACTGTTGTACAAAGGTCGCAGCAGTTCTTTGGGATCATACGTGTCCAGAGGCAGACTATAAATATTCAAACACAAAAAAGTGTAAGAGTTAAAAGTCGCAGATACTAGTTTCAACCTCTTAAAGTGGACACAAAGTTTGGTTAATCTACAAATCTGAAAAACATTTGAATAAAGTTACAACAGAATGAAACACGGGTCTTTGATGTCGAAATGGGGACATACCTTTAAATAATAAACCAGAGCTCGTCTTCATAACCTATACTACTATCCAAATCACTTTCTTTTTTTTTCTTTTCTTTTTTTACATATCGCTCATTTTGGCCAATGGGTGTAATGTTTATAATGTTTTTGTAAATAATTTGAGTTTGGTTTGACATAAGAAAAGAAAACAAAACAATTGGCTCAAAAATATATATCTTGTAGTAAATTCCATAGTATGAAAAAGACGTTCTCTGTGGAAAGTCTATAGATTAATAAAAGACAATAGTAACATTTCAACATTTGGTTGACAGGTACAGTACATACATTATTTTGACAGGAACCACTAAAAAAAATATATTTCCAGGTCCACTCAAAGTGAAAAAAAATTGATGTGAGTAATTAACTGCTCCCTTAACTTGCAATATGGGGAGTCATTTAAGCTATTACCATATTGATACCATATAAGGTCGCATGCTAATGAAGATAAAAATCACTCTCCTTGAACTATAGTCTCAGAGGAGTGATCAGGAAACCAGTGATAGCTCACAATAAACAGCGAGATCTGTAAATGTGTCATTTGGGACCACGCATATATAAGTCATTTTAAATACTGTGTATATTTAGAGCTTGAGATAAACAAACAAACCTTTAGAATGTTACATAAACATTTGGGACACACTTCTGAAACAAATGAGTCAAAATAGCTGTATATATATCTCGGTAGATCATATAACATGTTTAACTAACTCATGATTAGGAACATATAATGAATGAAAGTAAAGTTGCGAATACAGTGAAAAAATAATTGAAGATTATCAACTGATCAGCTGTTGTAGTTGTGCAATGATCAAAACAAAGATTATCCCAGATATTTTAAGTCATATAATTAATACTGAAAATTGTTTTTAAAACATGAAACTCACCCCTCCTCTACTGGTGCCTTGGGATGATCATTATATTGCTGCATGTTCAGTTTCTGTAAACGAAGCCGTGTAAAGTAAATCTTAAATATTGTTGGAGAGAGAGAGAGAGAGAGAGAGAGAGAGAGAGAGAGAGAGAGAGAGAGAGAGAGAGAGAGAGAGAGACAGACAGACAGACAGACAGACAGACAGACAGAGAAAGAGACAGGGACAGACATAGAGAGAGGGATGGAGTGACAAAGAGAGAGGGACAGAGAGAGTGAGAGACAGAGAGAAGAGAGAAAGAAAGAAATGTTTTATTTAACGACGCACTCAAAACATTTTATTTACGGTTATATGGCGTCAGACATATGGTTAAGGACCACACAGATTTTGAGAGGAAACCTGCTGTCACCACTATATGGGCTACTCTTCCCATTAGCAGCAAGGGATCTTTTATTTGCGCTTCTCACAGGCAGGATAGCACAAACCATGGCCTTTGTTGAACCAGTTATGGATCACTGGTCCGTGCAAGTGGTTTACACCTACCCATTGAACCTTGCGGAGCACTCACTCAGGGTTTGGAGTCGGTATCTGGATTAAAAGTCCCATGCCTCGACTGGGATCCGAACCCAGTACCTACCAGCCTGTAGACCGATGACCTACCACGACGCCACCGATGCCGGTCCAGAGAGAAGAGAGAGAGAGAGAGAGAGAGAGAGAGAGAGAGAGAGAGAGAGAGAGAGACAGACAGACAGAGGGAGAGAGACAGACAGACATACATACATAGACAGAGAGAGAGAGAGAGAGAGAGAGAGAGAGAGAGAGAGAGAGAGAGAGAGACAGAGAGAGAGACAGACAGACAGACAGACAGAGAAAGAGACGGGGACAGACATAGAGAGAGGGATGGAGTGACAAAGAGAGAGTGAGAGACAGAGAGAAGAGAGAAAGAAAGAAAGAAATGTTTTATTTAACGACGCACTCAACACATTTTATTTACGGTTATATGGCGTCAGACATATGGTTAAGGACCACACAGATTTTGAGAGGAAACCTGCTGTCACCACTATATGGGCTACTCTTCCCATTAGCAGCAAGGGATCTTTTATTTGCGCTTCCCACAGGCAGGATAGCACAAACCATGGCCTTTGTTGAACCAGTTATGGATCACTGGTCGGTGCAAGTGGTTTACACCTACCCATTGAGCCTTGCGGAGCACTCACTCAGGGTTTGGAGTCGGTATCTGGATTAAAAGTCCCATGCCTCGACTGGGATCCGAACCCAGTACCTACCAGCCTGTAGACCGATGGCCTACCACGACACCACCGATGCCGGTCCAGAGAGAAGAGAGAGAGAGAGAGAGAGAGAGAGAGAGAGAGAGAGAGAGAGAGAGAGAGAGGGAGAGAGACAGACATACATACATACATAGAGAGAGAGAGAGAGAGAGAGAGAGAGAGAGAGAGAGAGAGATACTGACACACAGAGAGAGAGAGAGAGACAGATGGACAGACAGACAGAGGGTAGGAGGAAGAGAGAGACGGACATACGGACAAAGAGAGGGGGAAGTGAGAGAAAGAAATGGAGCGAAAGAGGGTAGGATGGAGAGAGAGGGAGTGGAAGACGGAGGGAATGGGAGGGAAAGAGGGTGGGACGGAGAGGGAGGGAGAGGGTCAGAGTGACACAGAACATATGACTTGAAATGTTTTTGAAGTTCTAAATTTAAACTAAAAATTCCTTGTTTAAATAATATCACATTAAAATTCACCCAGTGATGTGAAATTTTAGAAATAATAAAAAAAAAAAGAAAAAAAAAAAAAAAAAAAAATATATATATATATATATATATATATATATATATATATATATATTCTGCATGAGTTATAGCTAAACTATCTTTAAGTTAAAAACATATTTATTTAGAAAAAAAACCATTAATCAAGGAACAATTAAAAAAGGGAAATCTTGCCTGAATATGTTTTTACCTTTTCCTTTTGTAGTAAATCCAGTCCATGTTTAACTTCATCTTTCACCTTTACATGACATTCATGGTCACTGGCGAAATCCACGGCATAAGTAGGGGTTGGAATATATATAATTGGAAGAGTCGGTTTCGTATATCTCTGGAATGTAGATTATATGTTATCTTTGTAAAACATATTTTAATTATTATGTAATGAATAAATTGATCAGTGAAATATGATATATTGTTCATTTATTAATTCAGTGAAATATATATATATGTTGTATAATTTTACAGCGAAACTAACTTTAAATTAAAAGCTTATTTGTTTATAAATCAATTTTAAAGTAATAATTAAGGAACAAAACAGAGAAATGTTGCCTTAATATTTATTTACCTTGCGACAATCCCCTTCTTCAAAGTGTAGCATATCCGGTGGGGGGTTTTCAAGTCCATGGTCTGAGATCTTTTCTTTAACTTCATCCTTGACCTTCACATCCTTTACATGGTCACTGGCAAAAGCCATGGTATAAGATGGATTTGAAAGATCCAGTTTCACATATTTCTAGAATGTAGATTAGTTATTTTTATGAAACATATTTTTTACCTTACATGTTTGGACGAATTACTAAACTTTGGAATCTATGTTGATTAATGTTTTAGGTAAAAAAAAAATTTTTTTTATCTCCAATACAACCTTTATATTTAGTTCAATTGACTTAAACATGCATGTATATATTGCTATACAATTTAGATCACCTGTATATTAACATGCCACAAGAGTAAGCAATTAGCTGTTTCTTATTTCAATATGGGTTGAAACATACACTATTTCGCTATTCCAAAAACGGAATATTAAAAATCTTCCAGTAATCCGTCATGAAAGCTGCAATAAAACAGGAAATAGCAAAATTCCATATTCACTTGAGAGGTTCCTACGCTATTCTTCAATATAACGAAATGGAGTTATAGTATTTTTCTTTTTTAAAAAATTCAAAGAAAAAATGCATATTATTAGGACTATTGGTAGGGTACGTTCCAGCAAAACCGACCATTCACGATACCCAAGTGATACTTTTCTTTTCTTTGGGACAATGTACTTGGTCAGTTTTGTGATTTTAGATGGGAAAGTCAAGGGTTTTATAGAATTACTTACGGTACAGTAATAAAGCAGGAAGACTAATAAGTCCATTACGATTTAAGAGATATCCGTGCAGTTATCACACAATACCCTGTGATCTTAGGGTTTCTAGATACGGTGTCTGGGGACCGTCTAAATATACACCTGCCAATCAGGAACCACAGGTACAGGCCACAGAAAGAAAATATCAATTAACCAAGCAAACACTCCGATTATTATTTCAGTACATGGATTAATTTATGTACAAAACATAATGCAGTTATTTCAACACTTTGACAATGGTGGTTTATTTTGTATTGAAATATAATATATAATTGTTGCTGGCTTACTGGGATGGATATTATAACAGAACATTGAAATGCATTCGCAATAATCAGGTATGTTTTGTTTCTTCAGTCTGAAGACTAATTCCTGACGTGACGCGTTAGGTATTATGTAATCACCAGCTCGCCAGAGGGCGTATTCAATGGGATGATACAAAATGGCTGCGCCCATTATATATAATAGCAGTCACATTTAACCGTTTTATTAATTAACTATACGACTATACTTGTTGATATTAAGCAATAATGTGCATTATATATCGTTGAATATGCATATCAGGCCAAATGCCTTAGTTGTCCCCTTCTTTAATATCTCCAGGCATTGTGAAAAAAACACACCGGAAAACTATATGTGGGACAGGAGGGACAGATGGACGGACGGACAGACACACAGGATGTAGATGATACCTATAGTTCCGTCCGGTTGGATCGTGTGGAAGAAGTTGAGACAAGTAGTTGATGGTGTGTACAATTCAGAATCAAGACGAAGAAGAGAGTCCAAACAATAATAAGTTTGTTTTGTTTAACAACACCACTAGCTCACATTGATTTATTCATTATCGGCTATTGGATGTCAAACATTTGCTAATTTTACATAAAATCTTAGAGAAGAAACCCGATAGTTTTCCATAAGTAACATGGGATCTTTTATATGCCCCATACGACAGACATGATAGCACACACAACGGCCTTTGATATAGCAGTCGTTATGCACTGGCTGGAACGAGAAATAGCCCAATGGGTGGGTCCAAACAAATTCAATCAATGGACAAAGTTAGCAACTTTTTTTTTTAATTCACAGCATCTTTGGTGACTACAGCAGGACTTTGAAGTTCAGAGGTATCAACTTTTCGTGAAAATGAAGAAAACTGAGTACCGGGCCGTCAAGAAGTATCTGAATTTGAAAGGATTAACTCCTACGCAAATCTATGCTGATATTGTCAGTACATTAGGAGATAGTGCTCCCTCATTTGACACTGTGAAAAGGTGGCCAGCGGAATTCAAAACGGGGGAGAAAAAGCGTTTAACCAAGGTCTTCAACTGCCTCCACACAGGAAAACATTGATCATGTGCACCAAGTGTGTTTGTGTGTGTCTGTGTGTGTGTGTGTGAGTATATATATGTGTGTGTGTCTGTATATATGTGTGTGTGTGTGTCTGTATGTTTGTGTGTATCTGCATGTGTGTGTCTGTATATCTGTGTATCAGTATATGTATGTGTATCTGTATATGTGTGTGTGTATGTGTGTCTCTATATGTGTATGTATCTGTGTGTGTGTGTGTGTGTGTGTATGTGTGTGTGTGTGTGTGTTTGTATGTGCGTGCATGTGTGTGTGCGATGTGTGTGTATATATATATATGTGTGTGTGTGTGTGTGTGTCTGTATGTCGTATGTCTGTCTGTCTGGATATATGTGTATGTGCGCACATATACATGTAGTTCTGTTTCATCTTTTTTTAAATCTCGAGTTCCAGAAAAATCCTGAACTTTTTCAACTCTCGTGGTGAAGCAAGTTACAATTTGTAGGGTGAAGTCTCGTCTCCCTCTAACCAAAACACGTCGCAAGTGGTTGTGAGGGGTGGGGTGGGTGTTGGGCAGGAGGGGGCACTTGCATCTCTAACTCTTTAAATAATGCAAATTAATCTATTACCCGTCCCTGCAGTTGCAGATATTTCCCATCGCCTTAAGGTCAACAGTTAGGTCTACTAGTATTTATATTTAAAAAATATATGAGCTTGTATTTTTGGTGAACTGATCAGATTACAAATAATTTGTACAAGGACTATTAAGTCTAGTTTAATAATGATTTCAACATTACTGTTTCTGCTATTTGTGAAACGGATACCCTAAAGTGAAATAATAACGTTATGGGTTGGGATTTGTTTACAATTCCACCAAGCAGTGTAATTATATTAATAATTTAGAATCCATAACAAAATAGTAATAAACAGTACCACCGTTTATAATCAATTGACAATATTATTATAGCACAATAAATTAAAAAGTGATTTATGAACAGAGTTTATTAACCTAATTAAAGAGAGTTTTAAGTACAGTATTTGTTGTATTCGTTCGTCCGACATATGTAGACGCACTGATTTTCCGTTTCAGATTTGTTCCTTTACTTTTCAGTTATTCTTTTTAAATCAGGGGTGGGGGAGGGGGCTTCCAGGAAAGGGAAATCTTGCCTGAATATTTATTTACCTTTTCCTTATAATAATATCCTTCTTTCAAGTGTGATATATCTTGATTATTTTTGCTAAGTCCATATTCGAAGCTCTTTTGTTTAACTTCATTTTTGACCTCCACATATTCAATGTCACTGGCAAAATCTACGCCATAAGTAGCAGATACCACTGGCAGATTCAGTCTCGCATATTTCTGGAATGTAGATTAGTTATCTTTGTGAAACATATGTTTTACCCTACCTAGTTACATGAATTGCTAAATTTTGGAACCTTTGTTAATTAATGTTTTTGATTAAAAAAAACCCACAAAAAAAACACCCTCTTATCTTCATTACAACCTTTAAAATTAGTTCAATGGGATTTAAACATATATTGCCATACAATTTGGATCACCTATAAATTCACATGCTATAATATTAAGCAATTACATGTTTATTCCAGTCAAACCTGCTCCATCTACTACCTGTATTATATAGCTACCTGTTTTAAGTGGCCATTGTATTCTCCCAAATCTATTATTGGATAAACTGACCTGTAATAAGCAGCCACTTGTCTTAAAGGTCACATGCTAAATCTCCCTTTGTCATTAACACAGATTGTACTGTATATGAATGTAACCCCCAAACTACATTCACATGTACCGGCCACTGTTAGTTCAAACCAGGTTTACTGGTGCCAGAGAAAGAGGAATCAAGGTGTGTGGAGGGATACAAAACCCTTTTATTTCACATCAGGTTTTTGCTGTAGGCTTACTCCGACTAAGAAGTGCCTGTAACCATCTATACCATATTTGCCATGTACCGGCCATTGTTAGTGCAAAGGTCAGAGAAAGGGGAATCAAGGTGTCAGGTGTATGGAGAGATGTACAGAAACTGCATGGGTGAAGGAAATCACAAATGACAAGTAGGGGAGAGTTGCCAGGATTGGACCAGTGCCTCAATTGGACTATAAATGTATTTTCATTCAAATTGTGACAGTAGCGCCATCTAGTCAATATATTAATCTGTACACACGCCGCTATTGGCCTTGAACCAGTCGAGTCGAAAAAGGTAATACTTTTGGATTTATCAATAAAAGTAACATTTATGCATGTATCATCTAATACTATTCTTGGAAAAAAACATATATGGAGCAATATGAACATAGTTAGAAGTGTTAAATTAGGTTATAACGATACATAAAGGTTTGTTATTGTGAGAGATAAAACAAGTGCCAAGATGTTACGCATGTGTACATGTAGGTCAGCATCTATTTATAACTATGGTAAAACCATGATTGGACCAACTGAATTGCTGGGATTGGACCAGTTCCTCAATTGGACCATAATGTTTTGACCTGGTATTTTGGTGATTGTGCCAACCGCCAAATATGATACCAGTTAATTTATGCATCAAAAATGAAATTTTAAGCACGTTTATGAGTAAAACAAACGTCAAAAAGGACCTTCCTGCGTGATCCAATCGAGGAATCGGTGGTCCAATCGAGGATTCTATTTTGATTCATGAGCGAATTATATTTTAATAAAGCTATTTCTTTCTTTTTTGCAAGTAGCCATAGTTCGTACTGTGTCTAATTATCCAAAAGAAGGAACTGATATTTTGCAAACCCAAGAGAGGTTCATGCCCAATTTTAGTTACTGTAGCAGATTCCACGATCGGACCACTTTCGTTTTAGCATTAAAAAATTTATTTGAACTCTTCATACTGTCCATTTTGATTTTCTAGCAATGTTTTTTGACAATGTATGTGCTGGGTTCTGGTTTAATTGAAGGCATTTGATTTTTTTTTTTAAACACCAAAGTGGTCCAATCGTGGTAGTAGAATCCACGATTGGACCATTTTGGGTTTAAATTTGTTTTTAAAATTTACCTGGAATAATTAAACTTTCTACAAAATATGTTGCATCAATGCGTATTGTATGCCCCAACAATAATGAAGGAACTACTTTCCTGCTGATTGCTCTATTTGTCTAACTTGCACAACCATTCTTCCTTAAGGGGTCCAATCCCGGCAACTCTCCCCTAGGTGACGTGTACAATTCAGAAGAGTCCTAACACATTTAATCATTGGCGAAGTTGGCAAGTTTTTGTTATATTAAAGATGAAAAAGAATTGACACAATCAAGTAGTGGTTGTCATATAGATGATAGCATCCAATAGTGCTGCTATCTATTATACAATTAATATTTATTTACCTGCGGTTTCCAGCTATAAGCCATCTCTGCCTTTGTTGATGAATTTGGCGCTTGACTTCAGGCTAAAATGTAGATGCACGTATTTCTGTGACATTATTTGGTATACATCTAACAGTGTTCAAGCTTGCTTTTTTGGGTGCACTGAATGCATCACATTGTGTGTGTTTGGGGCGGGGGTGGGGGGGGGGGGGGGGGGGGGGGCAAGGCCTCCACGAGTCCAACCTATTGGACTCAAGTATTCCAGGGTCAAAGTCGACCCAGACCCAGGTACCCAACACTTACATTAGATGATAATGAGACTGAGAAATAAAGTTAAATAGCACTATGCATCTTAATTCCAGCACTGAACATGGATGCCAAATCATTCCATTGTAATGCATTCCACACATTGGACTTTGTTTTCTCTTCATGTCTCATAGAGCCTTAATGAAACCGGTGGCAAGCATATGGCAAAATGACGTTCATTTTTTTTTAATTAAATGAGTGTTCATCCTTGCATGGGTACTCGAGTCCTATGAATGGACACATGTCTTGCTAGACTCGGTCCATGCCCGAGTACTTGAGTACTCGTGGAGACCCTAGTGGGGGTGGGGGGTCTCTGTGAATGTAATTGTGTTTTATCTTCGGGGCATTACGCCCGTGCTCCCCCACCTCCTCCCCGTCACTGGACACATTCAAGGCCTGAATGAAGATTTACAACTTGTATTTTATTAAAATACTCAAAAACATTTCACTCATGGACTGAAATGAGCATCATGTACCTGTATAATATTATCTGTTATCCAATAACATTAATGTAAATCGACCAAGACATCTTTTTTGTGGGGTAATGCAATATATGCCTAATACCTCATTTAACAATGTTTTTGCTGAATTTACATTAATTTTAGGTATTCTGTTGAATAGTTATGAAAAATATTGATGGTTATTAATGTAGTTTACACCAACATATAATACTAAGATAAATAATTTGTGCCATGCCATTCTTTTTAGTGCTAATGTAATTTTTTTACCAAACGGAGTTAGGTCCTTGATTAGAAAAATTATATTTTGGGGGATTTGGACCAAGATAACAAAAAAATATCATCATATAAAAGTTGTTCCATCACTACATTTACAACTATCTTAAAATCGTAAAAGTATCAACGTTCTCCACTTGATCCCCGTCGGTGGGCTCATTGGGCTATTTCTCGCTCCATCCAGTGCACCACGACTGGTATATCAAAGGCCGTGGTATGTTATCCTGTCTGTGGGATGGTGCATATTAAAGATCCCTTGTTGCTAATCGAAAAGAGTAGCCCATGAAGTGGCGAAAGCGGGTTTCCTCTCTCAATATCTGTGTGGTCCTTAACCATATGTCCAACGCCATATAACCATAAATAAAATGTGTTTGAGTGTGTCGTTAAATAAAACATTTCCTTCCTTCTACTTGAATTTTTTTTTTATTGGGGTTATTATATTGACAGTTTATTGTAAATATGTACACAGAGCCGGTTTAACCTAGTAGCACATGTTCGTGTTACGGGCCTCGCAGTGATGTGTACATTTATTTCCCCCAGGTCATTTTTACTCTCTCCCCGAGGCCCCTGCGTGTGCTTTAACCTCACCGTGGTGCAGGGGTGTAACATTCTCTTTGAGAATGGCCAATACAGCACAAAATTGAAGTTTTGAGTAAAATTCAGTATCCGTAAAATTCTGTGATATTTGTGTTTTTGCACAGTTCTTTACACTGTTTTTGTTTAAGTCTTGAATTTTTATATTGATGTTGATCATCACTTTATTTATTTGCATTACCATAGTTTGACACCCAATAGCCGATGTATTTTTCGTGCTGGGGTGTCGTTAAACATTCATTCATTCATTCTCTCCCCGAGGGGTTTGCAAAATATATATCCTGGGAGGAGGGGGGGGGGGGGGGGGGGTCGCTGTTATTTGTGCTACAGGCCCCGTGGATCCTTAACCCGGCTCTGTATGTTAATGCTAATGAAAGTATTTTAACCCAAATTTTCACTGCCATTTGTTTTTGGGGTTTTTTAAGGTTTTCTTGTCATTTTTTGCTAAACAGATATTTCCCCCAGAATAGATTTTTTTTTTTTTTTTTTTTAATAGTTCTTTTAAATGTATTCCATTAGTACACCAAAAAATCGCAATCGTTGTCATACAGGGGCGTAGCGTGATCTGGACCTGGGGGGGGGGGGGGGGGGTTCGAATATGAACCAAGTGGACCTTTTTCTAATTTGGTTTTGCACCTCCAGAAAGTCCATATGTATAAACCTGTATGTTTTAGTTCTGAAAGCGGACCATTTGCTTCAGCGGTGTGGGGGGTCGTCCGAACCCCCTGAACCCCCCTAGCCTACGCCCCTGTCATATTATTTAGAAAGACAGTGTCCACGGCCCCTAGCGATATTATGATTGATACTCGGAAAACTCACACATTTACTACGTTCAACTGCAGTCATTGGGACTAAAACTACATGTATACTTGCTTTCCCTATGGTTTCTCAGTTCGCAGTTATGTTTGTTTGGAAAGGTTTGTGTCAGTACGTTTATATAAATGGTTTCACTGTTACCTGCTGTTTTTGTTCTTAATCTTTTTTCTTCTATTTGTAAAGCAAATGGAAAACGAATACCAGTTGGCTCAAACACAACAAACGAAATTACAATGGTATCTCATAGCAACAGATGACGGGCCAACAACGTCATTATCATGTGGTTTTTATCAATTTCCGAACACACCCGAACACAGCATTACCGGTAGCACACATATAATGCTACTACACAATGTCAAAACATATATTTATTACTGCATATTTTTTATGTAACATTTCACGAATGGTGCAGATTTTCATCTTCATAATCATGACGTTATATCGTCGGTGCATTTGTTAACAAAACAAACATTTTTGAATGACGTCACTTTATATCCTTGAAATAATAATGACGTCGTTATGTACAGATTGGTATAAGGGAGGGTGGCGGGGGCTTTAACATTGGTATATGTGTTGGTGATGAGAAATAGCAGCTTTAAATATCTTGTATATTGTGTCTTTCTTCTATCAGTGAAAAGCGCGAGAATTGTTTGTTTTTTTTGTTTGTTTTTTTAGTTTTTTTTAATAGTCCCCAGCTCATTTTGACGATGCCAGGGTTGGGGTGCCCTGATTCATCGCCTCACAGAATATGAATTGGATTATACACGCTAAATACTGGGAGTACATACACTTTGTGGTAGTATACTGATTATAGTAATAGTAATATACTTATACAAATAATGTAGATGGTGATATATTTAATATTAATGCATATGTACATGTAGATAGTAGTATTATAAATGGCTAGTTAATAGAAATATATTTAAATAGGCTGGTGATGTAATGGGGACATAAAATAAATATAAAAGTTTAGAAAGAAAGAATGTTTAATTATAGTGATAAGTCATAATGTCAAAATTCACGCCAAGCGCTCGCTTGGTAATTTTTTCTATTTTCTTCCATCAAATTACTTTCTTGACTGAAGAGTCGTTTCCATGGTGCCCAGATTGTATTATACTCTTCATATTTACAGTTTTTAAAAAGAATATATTTTTCTATTTCGTATTTATTTTGTAAAAGGTTTTGAGCAGCTATTATATTTATTTCTTTTTTTTCCATTTTTGTCTTGTATATATAATATTTAATATTTATTAAAAGCCAGTTTATAAATATGTCTTTTATATCGCCTATTTGTCCAAATAAAATAATTGTTTTATTTAATTTTATTCGAATTCCTTTTTTGTTTAAAATCCAATTTACAACAGCATGCTACAGATCAGTCAGAAAATTGCGAGAATGATAGTTTTGTTCTTACGTCGCTAGTCTTAATTTTGCATAACCAATCTTTTGTCCACATTGTTAAATTTAAGACATCATTTACATGATCATGATGAGTTACAAAAAAAATACATTGGTTATATGAATTTGTTTTGCATAACCGTAAATGGTTTATGAAAATGTTCAATTATCAGAGGTCTAAATGCATATGGATAACTCTCTTGATATATGTATAACAAATGTAACGTAAATTACAGCAGTCAGTAAAGACAGCAATCTAATTAAAATTAACTCCACTGGTTAATTATTATTACTTGTGGATCTAACAGCACCCCGTTGAGCTCATGTCCAGTTGACCTTTCATTCGACCAATCAAAACCTTACTTGCAAAATCATGCCAGTGATTTGAAAAGAATTTGGAAAAATTCGGAATTATGCCGAGGGTATACGAAGTGATTCGGGTGAATTACGAAGTATGCCGGAAACTAATTTCAATATAAAATTTTAACCTTGAACTTTCGTTTCAAGACGAAAAAAAAACCCTGATGGTATAGCCATAAAATCTATTTATACTAGTATACAATCCAGAGTTTATCACTGCACCCAACCCCGTTTTTTAATGTTGAAATAAACCAACAAGTTCGCCTATTGCATAAATAGTCTGGCCCAATATTTTTAGAATTTGTATGCTCCCAAATAACGCTATAAAAGGCGAAGTGTGATTGGCCGATATTTAAATTCTAAAACGTATCGCGTAATTTCGCCAATAGTGGAAATAATTTTAATTTAGATTGGTAATTTCGCTATCCATATTTTAGACATTATTCAAATTTGAAGCTGACGACAATGGTTCAAATCCCATCAAAGCTGGCTCACACATTCATTCACCTTTCTCATCTATCACCCTCTGCCTATCATTGTCATTATCTTAATATAAAAAAAAACTTTCCAATTTCTCGCATGATTTCAATCTGTTTCGACCCTTTCTGTCAGTGTCCTCCGACTCTGTCTTCTGAGCTGTTCACACCATTCTCAACTTCCTCCACGGGTGCAGTCTCTGTGTATTTCCCTGCACCCGCCTGGCATCCTCGTCTTCTGCCGCTAATAAAACTCGTCTGACCCACGGCACTAAGTAACGAACGCTGGTAGTAGGGGTGTATAGTAGGTGGTTACAAGTGCCTCTTAACACTCCCCGAAGTGGTCAAACAAAGCCCACAGCTAAAAGCTGATGGGGAATGGCAGGTGTGTGGCACAGATAGCTACAAGAGACAAGCACATGTCGCGGTCGGAGAGACAAGGACTGGGATGTGAAGGTGAACAACGAAAGAAGTTGAAAGATAGGAGCCGTTGCCAGATCGGGAAGAAATGAAATGGAATCCAAAGGAGAGAAAGGAAAGGAGGCAGTGGGATATTAAAAAATAAATAAATTTAAAAACATATTTGGAAGGTCGTCTTTAATAAATTAATGGATTATCATTTTAAATGTATGACAAAATTGGAAATTAAATAGCGGAGCTCTCTAGGCCGATTGTTATAAGTAGGCTAATTATTGCGTAACTACGGGCACATCAAAAATATGTATTAGTAGGGCCTAACTATTTTGTTTAATCTGGTCAGCTATTCTATAATTATAGGAATGCGATAGATAAATAAATACATTTTATACTGTAGTTGATTTATTTGTTGAACGTTGATGTCACATAGCAAGCATGGTTCAAGTATGTTTGTTTTTAAAAATGGAGAGAAACAAGAGAATACCGATTATGACTTTCCACATGACTGTACCTGAAATTATTTCTTCTTTGTGGCTACTAAATAAAATTGCAATAAATAAATGATATAAAAAGTTATTTAAAAATTATTTGTTCATATTTAATTTATCATACTATACGTTTAAAATAAATTGCTACACCAAATTAGTAATCGCTAATTAATTTTCAGACTGATTAGCGAGCTAATGAAAATGTTGAAACCAAAACGTTCCCTGAGAGAAAGTGTTTTGTCTTTTTGTCACAGAAAAATATAATATTCTATTCTCTTTTGTATTTCCTGCTAGAAGACAGTGAATGAATGAATGAATGAATGTTTAACGACACCCCAGCACAAAAAAAACATCGGCTATTGGGTGTCAAACTATGGTAATGCAAATAAATAAAGTGATGATCAACATCAATATGAAAACCCAAGACTTAAACAAAAACAGTGTAAAGAACTGTGCAAAAACACAAATATCACAGAATTTTACGGATACTGAATTCTACTCAAAACTTCAATGTTGTGCTGTATTGGCCATTCTCAAAGAGAATGTTACACCCCTGCACCACGGTGAGGTTACAGCACACGCAGGGGAGAAAACAGTGTTACCAAGACAACAAAATTCCTGTCATTGGACACATAGTTTTTGCAGGTACCACACACATTACCTCTCTATTGACCAATTGTTGGCCCTACACTTATAATATGTAGCTGACATCATCCTCAAATAGGGCGGGACATAGCCCATTGGTAAAGCGTTCGCTTGATGCGCGGTCGGTCTGGGATCGATCCCCGTCGGTGGGCCCATTGGGCTATTTCTCGTTCCAGCCAGTGCACCACGATTGATATATCAAAGGCTGTGGTATGCGTTATCCTGTCTGTGGGATGGTGCGTATAAAAGATCCCTTGCTGCTAATCGAAAAGAGTAGGCCATGAAGTGGCGACAGCAGGTTTCCTCTCTCAATATCTGTGTGGTCCTTAACCATAAGTCCGACGCCGATATAACCGTAAATGAAATGTGCTGAGTGCGTCTTTAAATAAAACATTTCCTTCCTTCATCTTCAAATACTGCTTAAATCTAATGCTGTTAATTAACACCAGTTCAATGGCACTAAATGTTGTGAACAGTTCACAATGAAGTCAAAGAGATTGAGTGATCGTAGTATCAAATCAAATCAAATCAAAATAGTTTATTTGATCTAGGGTTGACTACACCGTAACAAATGAGTGGCGCGTGACATGTATATATAACATAAGATATAACACATATATATGTCCAAAATCAAATTATAAATATACATGCATGTACATTCGGCCATTACCGATAGGTAGTTATCTCTTGCAGACAGACTAGCCAAACATTTTTAACAGTTACTGAATAATTACTGCAGCCGAGTTTAAGCTGGATAAAAATAATCGGTAGCAATTTGGCAATGTCATACATCCAATAAAAAACAGCATGATCAAAATAGATTACATTGTAGCGTATAGTTAACCTGACAATTATCTGTGTGTGACGCGTAAGTGCAAGAGCTGTAAATAACTTTTAGTCTAAAAGATATAAAATTTGCTTAAAACCTGGTTTTTGAGGATATGTACGCCTAAGAAATAGAATAATACATTCGCATTCGTTAAACACTTATCAAACTCGCTTTCTCTTTGAAACAACTCGTAAGATAAATGGTATCTATCGGCCACTCATGTATTATTCTCTATTTACACACTAAAAAATTATTGACAATTGTTATGAATGTAAAGAAAGAAATGCTTTATTTAACGACGCACTCGACACATTTTATTTACGGTTATATGGCGTCAGACATATGGTTAAGGACCACACAGATTTTTAGAGGAAACCCGCTGTCACCACTTCATGGGCTACTCTTTCCGATTAGCAGCAAGGGATCTTTTATTTGCGCTTCCCACAGGCATGATAGCACAAACCATGGCCTTTGTTGAACCAGTTATAGATCACTGGTCGGTGCAAGTTTACCCATTGAGCCTTACGGAGCACTCACTCGGCGTTTGGAGTCGGTATCTGGATTAAAAATCCCATGCCTCGACTGGGATCCGAATCCAGTACCTACCAGCCTGTAGACCGATGGCCTAACCACGACGCCACCGAGGCCGGTTGTTATGAACGGATTATGTCTACAATTCACTACAGTAGAGGCACAAAAATGAAGCATACCTTTTATAGATCGAATATAATATTACTTTTTTAAAATCTTAACATGGGGTTTAAAAATCATATAAATTAAATGATTTGACGTTGTTGATCTGGCACGTGTGAGGTCATGCGACACGCACCGAATGTTAAAATTCATCTTTCTCCATTTTTAGTCAATTTCTACGAGTCGACCCGATATTGATAATTTTAAGGAATAACAAATTAAGTTTTAGGGGTTTCTAAATTTTTGTGTTTAGATACTTACTTGTCTGAACTTTATTGTTAATAAAAATGTTCTCTAACTGTGAAGAAAAACCTCACAAATGAATCACAAGCAGACAACAAATCAGATGAAACAAGCTGAACGGAGTTAGAAGTATAACGCAGTTAGGGACGTTGACAATAATAACTTCCTGTGTTTAAAGCGATTCTTCGAGTAATTATCAATGGGAGGTACAACACTGTCAGTGTATACACTGGACCGGTGGTTTGAAACATTGTTTCTGTTATTTTTATTAAACGCGCTCTGTCACGGATGGTTAACCTAATTACTGACCCAATAAAATATTATATGAAAATATATACATTTGATTTGTACCTAAAAGTACTTTATTGAACCATCTACATAACCACCATATCACCGTTATTATTGATATTTTATAAAAAAAAAAAAATTGAATTATGTGTACGGTCCATAATTCTGAGAAAAATAACGGCTATTTGGAGAGCAGAGGTGTGACGTATTATTTTGAGTCACGTGACGGGCATTCCCCGAATAACCGCAGTGCCAAAACGATTTACCAAGCTCGTGTAACGAGAACGCTTGACAGTCCTCTGCGACGTAGGGTAAATAGAAAAAAAACCCAATGAAAATAAGTTATTAAAAATTAATAAAAACATGTACTGAATGATATTAAGCTTATACATTAATTTATTTTAGTAACAGAAGCATGTTAAACGTCGACAATCCCGACTAGTTCTAAAGGCCTGGATTACAAACACCGTCATTTTCCACCTTGTCAAATTCATTATTATACAAAATATGCCATAACAGCTGACTAGGGATAGGAATTGTTACATTTTTAAAGAATACTCTGAACTAGACGGTGTTTATATACGATGTGACTATATATACGAAGGCCGTGTCTATAGCCTCCACTAACGAGGGCTGGCTATATTCACAGCAAAAATGTATATAGGCGGTAAATAAGTACATGTATTGGATTGATCCATATTACCGAACCATCTGGAACAGGAGGAATACATACTGTACGACCAGTGCATTTTCTGAACAGGGGACGGGGTGGGGGAGTATATTAATTTAGCGGACCCTTTTGTGTACCCTTTTGTGTACGTTTTTCATAGATATATAATTCCAATCTCTAAAAATGCCTTTGTTATAAACCCTTCGATTGGTCAAATTCGTATCACGTGATGATAAAAACTGACATTCATAGCACCATGAATCTCAGTTTAGCGCTATTTTTGGCTTATAACCGGAACTACTTTATGAATTATGTCAACAAAGGAATCCCCGAGGAATTTCCTTAAGATTCTATTTTTAGACATCAAACAGTAATCGTCTGCTGTCAAACTTCCAAGTGTCAGCGTTAGACATCGTAACATGTCCGATGTTCCTATACGATTTTTTGGAGATTTTAATTTAAACACGTTAAATTTCACGAATACTTGTGTCGCACCACTGTTTGTTGTGGATGCACCTGCTGTGTGCCGGCTTGAAACGGGTGCCTAGGAAGACTAATTGGTTCTGTTCTCAGTGTAATTAACTTGATGACAGGGCAAATATAGGAAGCATGCGTATGATTGCATGTAAGTGTGAAACATCACAACTCTCTGTTTCCTCGAGAAAGGAGCCATATTCGTAATATGGTTATCAAGAGCTGTGTGTAATCACTAACACTGTACCTCATCACGTACTGCTTTCTAATTTGTACATTCACACTGACTTAGTATTCAAGAGGTGTAGTGGTCATACGAAATACTGAACTGTCTGGCACAAAATGAAAAAAACCCTGAGTTAAGTATGGAAGTTAAATAATATTTGGTGTCACTGAAAGTTGCTTGTTTATTACAGAATTTGATGTAATGAACTGAAATGAAATGTTATATGTCAAATAATTAAATAAACCGTTTTAATTTAATAGACATATTTTCGGCGATGAAGAACACCTTACATCCTTACACACATAAAACAAGAAGTTTTTTTCCCGATTGTTGACCGAAATTCATAGTTTCTGCGAAATACTGCTGTTTACTTTTTTATTTTTCAGTGTACATCCGACAAGATGTATCTGTTTCCCATCATGAAGACGTACTTGTGCCACCTGTGGAATCCTGAGTTTTCTTATACCTGTATAACTCCGTTAATAGATTGAGAGTTATAAATAAAGACATACTGGTATATCTTCAATTTAAATGCTACGTGTGTATATATGTATATAGATATAAATATAGGTATAGGTATAGATATACAGGTATGTATTGTGTTTGAAGTACTGTTATGCTGTCTTGGACAAAGGGGCCGGCCAAGGCCGGCTCTTGTGCCCACGACAGGCGTGCGCTACAACAGCTTGTTCTGAATGTGCACGTAAAACCCTATGACCTGACCTGACCTGTTATGCTACTTGTGTATATATGTATTCCCCCCCCCCCCCCCCCCCTAAATTCGGGCAAAACAGTGGGGGAATTTCGGGCAGTTTTTATCTGGGTAAAATTTCGGGCAAATCAACCCCTCCAGCCCCCCTAAATCAAAAGAGTCCCCATACGCCCATGTATATAGGTATAAACGTATCTGTTATGCATAAGAAAAGTATAACCATATAAAGATATAAAGGTATCTTTTATGGATAAGAAAAGTATAACAATATAGCCATATAACCATAATTAAAATGTGTTGAGTTACATTCAGGCCTATTCGGTATGTATTGTATTTGATGTATATTGTTTCTGTATAGAATTATGTACGTAAATAAAATTTATATTGATTTCCATGCTTGTTCACTGTTTTCTTCATTTAATTAACGGGGGGGGGGGGGGGGTTGAATATGAACACCCTGTAGCCTATGTGAGTACCAGAAGTGGGGTAGGTAACTGAATTCATTACAAAAAAGGACAGTTTTAACTGGAGGGTGGGGGCTGCTACTGGTCCATGTACGTTGCAGAACTCGCTCACTCTCTCTTCTCTCTTATATACTCTTCAAAAGAAGAAACGCAAAACCACATTGTCGTAACATTTGGAGAATTGATTTAATTATTGAATGGTGAGTCCGATAATTACCAAATGTTGCAGGATTGTTCACAATTCACTCTAGTCCATTGTGAGTAAGTGATAGGACACACCACCAAGGTCAAGGTCATCTGGAGTCAATACCGGGTGTGGCCTCCGCGTGTGTTGACAACTGCCTGGCACCGCCTGCCCATTGAAGCAACCAGAGTACGGATGACGTCCCGGGGGATGGTGGCCCACTCGGCCTGCAAGGCTGCTGCCAGCTCGGGCAGGGTCTGGGGCTGTGGTTGTCGCTGTCGGAGGCGTCGGTCCAACTCGTCCCATAGATGCTCAATTGGGTTCAAATCCGGTGATATCGATGGCCAAGGAAGGACATTAATGTTGTTGTTCTGTAGGAAAGCCGTTGTGAGACGTGCTGTGTGAGGCCTGGCGTTGTCGTGTTGGAACACTGCGTTGGCGTTGGCCATAACTGGAACGATGTGTGGCCGGAGGATCTGGTCAATGTAGCCCTGTGCATTCAGGTTGCCCTGCACGTGGACCAGGTCAGTTCTGCCAGTGTGTGAGATGGCTGCTCACACCATGACACTACCCCCGCCGAATCTGTCCACTTCCTGCACGCAGTTTGCCGCATAACGTTCACCACGACGCCTATACACGCGACATCTTCCATCATGACGTCGGAGCAGAAATCGGGACTCGTCACTGAACCACACCTGTCTGCATCGCAGTTGAGGCCATTGCCGATGAATCTGGCACCACTGCAGTCGGAGTCGACGGTGTTGTGGTGTTAAGATGACACCTCGAACTGGACGTCTGGCACGAATTCCTACCCCACGTAGGCGGTTCCGTACGGTCTGGTCGGATATCCTGCGCAAACCTGGTATTGCTGCGGCTGTGGAGGTGGCAGTAGTCAATCGTTCCCGAAGGTGGCGTACCCGGATGTAGCGGTCCTGCCCGGGGGTAGTGACCCGTGGTCGACCGGATCTAGGGAGGTCACGTGTTGATCCATGTTGCTGGTAACGGTCCCACAGTCTGGAGATGGTGCTTGGGGACACATGGAATGCCCTGGCAACGGCCGTTCTGGATTCGCCTGCGTCTAGTCGGCCGATGGCATTGTTTCTCTGCGGTTCACTGAGACGTGGCATGTCCTGGATTGTCAACTGTCGGCCAGATACAGAGGCCAGGCAAGCGAACACCCTGCACTTTTATACTGTCGGTGTTCATGTTGCACGTGCAGACAACGCACGTGCAGTGGTGACATGGTTTGCACGTGGCTGCGTTTTTGCGAATATTTACATTTTGAAACTTTATTTTACAGTAGCTGCGTTTTATCGAATGTAACCGTGGGAATGTGTTTGGGACATGCAATGACCTTATATTCACAAAGCATGAACCGGTAGGAAACATAAAATCGGAGTTATAACCCATTTGTACCCTTTTGCGTTTCTTTTTTTGAAGAGTATATATCCAATATACCCAACATGGATTGTTCACAGTATTTTACACAGATACAACCGTGTCCGGTGTATCGGCGCGTCCGGTGATTCGGCGCACTTGGTATTTTGCTTAAGTATGCTTAGGAAGTTGGCATGTTGTCGGGGTTTTTTAACGGATTAAAGTTCAATTCCTTTTTCAGTGGTTAATCAAGTATCAACATTTATTGTTACGGGTGCAATAATTTTTTTAAAAATAATTATCAATAATTATATCAATTTCAAAATAAATCATTCACCTGTTTTCATGTCTATAAACGCGAACTAGGTCAGCCTTATTGATATTAAGAATGTTAAAACCAGTCTAAAAATACCTTTCCCGCATTTTTTAAATTATAGTAAACAGTAATTATTTTTGTTCGGTTATTTTTATTTAAACTGAAAAGTAAAACACAGACAAATGCAAACAAAACAAAACTTTTACACCTTAATTGATAGTCCTTCCAATTCACAATTGTGACATTGTTATAAAAAAATAAAAGCGAAATAAGATCCACGTGTTTGTTTTATTTAATTATTTAATTAACGACGCCGCTAGAGCACATTCATTTTTTATCTTATCATCGGCTATTGGACGTCAAACATATGGTCATTCTGACACTGTTTTTAGAGGAAACCCGCTTCTCGCCACATAGGCTACTCTTTTTACGACAGGCAGCAAGGGATCTTTTATTTGCGCTTCCCACAGGCAGGATAGCACAAACCAAGGCCTTTGTTGAACCAGTTATGGATCACTGGTCGGTGCAAGTGGTTTACACCTACCCATTGAGCCTTGCGGAGCACTCACTCAAGGTTTGGAGTCGGTATCTCGATTAAAAATCCCATGCCTCGACTGGGATCCGAACCCAGTACCTACCAGCCTGTAGACCGATGGCCTGCCACGACGCCACCGAGGCCGGTAAGATCCACGTGTGTGCACAATCTACCATAGGTACTTGATGACACTAGTACATGATACGGTGGTTGCTGCATTGAGTTAGTCACTGTGATTAAAAGCCCAATGTCCGATAAACATTCAGTACTTTTCTTTCTTTTTTCTTTTTTTTAACAGCACCCTATCCTAAGCATTTTGATTTGCGTTTTATTCCCGGCCATGACGAAATGAGGATTTTACCCCGCCCATAATGCAAATTTTAAAACACGAAACAACATGAGAAAAATGTAAAAAAAAGAGTAAAAAAATACTTTTACAGCTTAATTTGTATCATATGCTTCTTGAAAAATACCTTATGACTTTGATATAATCAGATATTAAAAACACTTCATCAGGACCATAAAAAGAATTATTATATATTTGACTTTGAAAATGTGAGTTCTTTAATTACTTTGTATAATATCTACATTTGACATTTTATTGCAACTTCATAAACCAGTTCAGAGATTTAAAATGTTTAATTAATTAAACATCAATTATTTCAAGTCAGTTTTCAAATTTATATTTTTGAGTTCAGTGTAGGGAAAACGTTTGTTAAACCTTGTGACAATATAGGCTACGTGTTAGTGGTTATCATTATTTTTTTTTTTTTTTTTTTTTTTTTTTCTCTTCCTCTATGACAACAGCAATATTTTCAGGGGTTTGTTTGTAGGCTAGTGTGTGCTAAGAGGGTTTTTGTGGGGTATATTGTGGTATATTGACAATATTTACATTATCCTGTCATCAAGTGCCTATGCAATCTACCCGAGAAAAATAAAATCCATGTAGGCATCTTAAATAGGCTAATAGCCATGCATGACAATGAACATATATGCATCTGCAGTACTGTGCCACTCGAGAAAATTAGTCCGAAATTGATCATGAGATGGGTCATGTGTCATCGTTCATTTTCATAGTAATATTTTTAACAAGACAAAACAAAAAAGTACTAAAATAATTCTGGTACAACAGCGTAGCGTTTATGGGATAAAAGTGAGGTCATGGGCGGTCTATAAATAGCAAGGTCAACGATCCACACCTACTGCGCCGAATCACCGGACATGCAAATCGTTTTGGATACAAGGGGGTGTGTCACGGGGATTCTATAATTCCTGTAACTGAGTAAAACACGATTATCAAAATATCTCTCCTAACTGTATATCTATTAGATCTCTCTGTAACAGGCTGTTAAACCTAGTATGGCTCGTCTCTAGGTATGATCAGAGATACGATCTTATATAAAGTATATATAATATAGCACGTTAGTTCTCTAGAAAACACAACAAAAACACAATACACTTTGGAATCTGTATTATCCTACGCTGACAAATGTACAGCCGTAGTAGTCAATTTATAACAACAATAATAACAACCCAGAACTGATCACTTAATTAGTTAATCTCTAGGTGTCTAGTTACACAATATGCGAATCACTTCACCGTTACACCACACCCACACGTGTGATAATTGAGAAACGCTTACAGGAGAAGTTAATTAATAAAGGAATTACAACACCATTCCTAACTGGTTAATTTATAATTAACCCTTACTACTCGTTCAGTAACGTGTGATAATTTAGAACGCTTCTTGGGGAACTTAATTAATAAAGGAATTACAGCTCTATTCCTAACGGGTTAATTTTTAATTAACCCTAACTACTCTTCAGTAATCTTGTAACACAGAATTAATACTTATCACAATAAAGACAATAACCTACAGTTTACCCAGGTCGGCTGGGATGACTGGCTAAGCTTTATGTTACCAAATACTCATATAATGTTAGAACAATAAGTCTACGATTTACTTCGTCAGATGACCGAAGACACTGTCTAAAGAATATTGGTATAATACAGTATTAAAATATTTAAGTCACATCAATCACATCAAGGTTATACACAGAGCAGAAATGATATTTACCAAAGTCCAAACGGACTAACGTTCCTTCGGAGCCTTCCTATTCGTTCTCCTAGATATCTCTAAATCCTAGCTATTTATTCCAAAATCAGAATTGGCCTGGGGGAACAAGGCGGCACCTCACGTATCATCTCATAGTCTGACTCTCTTAGAGTCGGTATTATTTCTCTCTGATCGTCAGACTACTGACGCCATCGTCGCCAAAATCACGGTCGTCGAAACCGCACTCGCAGAGGTATTACGTAACTACTCGCCACATGGCCTCCACACCTCGCTAAGTGCATATTGGAACGCAAGAATCGCGCGAGAAGTATTACGTAACAAGTTGTCCACCTGGGCTACGGGCAATAAACTGCACACGGCACCCTAACACAATTAAAAACGCCACAGGCGAAACAAATTAAGAGCATGTACCGTGACACACCCCCACCTCAAAAAGGATATTTCCTCTACTCTAGGAATAGGGAAATATACTACATTAAAACAAAAAGGGTGCGTTAACCGACGCATACGGGCATTTATAACACATGTAATAATAAGGTGACTACCAGTAATCACACTGAGTCTCTGAGTCCCTGGTATACAAAAATATATATAAACAAAACAGAAATAAAGAATGTCAACACATTATCATAACGTTCAACTTCGGGACAGGGCATCAGCGATTACACTGGATGTGCCCTTGATATGTCCAATGGTAATTGGGAATTTCTGCAGACGAAGACTCCATCTCAAAACTCTCTGGTTGGAGGCTTTCATTAGGATGGTCCAGTCCGACTTCATCTTCTGGGAACAGCACAGCTCCAGCACCCACGTCACTGGCACCCACAGCTAGCTTGAACGGCACTCGGTAGTCTGGTGCTGCCATCACGGGAGACGAGTAGCGCCTCTGCTTGAGACGGTTGAATGACTTCTCGCATTCACCTGACCAATGGAACTTCGTGTTCTTCCTTTTCAGCGTCGCACGTTTTCCAGGTTTTCTCCGATAGGCATGCTGTCGAATCTGTGTAGCGTTGGGTTCCAAGCGCACATCTTGGCTTAAGGTATTGGTAACCGTTGGAAGGTCCCGACAAATGGAAACATTGACTTGTATCAATGTAGTCAGCTTTGCTCGCTGGGGGTTCAAGTCTGCTAGAATCTGGCCGTTGGCCAACTTGACCTCTGCAGTCTTGACGTCATCACAGGAAATTGAGTGTCTCTCAATTTGGACCGGTCTCTCTGGAACTATCGGCAGTCTGTCAAAATAACCTTTTAGCAAATTGATGTGACAATACCTACGTTTCCTAACCCTATCAGGAGTGTTTATCACATAACCTGTCTCATTAACCCGTTTGTGCACAACTTAGGGCCCGAAATACCTATTCTGCACAGAACCCCGTTTAATGGGAAGGTACAGCAGCACCTTATCCCCTGGTTTAAATTCCCGACTCTTAGCCTTCCTATCAAACACTGATTTTATTTTGCTCTGAGCATGGCTCAGTTGCGTCCTAGCTAGTTCGGTCGCCGGCAACCTCCGATTTCTAACTCTCTTATTTATTAATGCTCCCTTGTCCACAGTTAACAAGGTAGTGCGAGCTGCCAACAAATTTGGATCAGCCCCCTGCTCTAGTACTAACTCTTGTCTAATACAAGGTAAGTCCCCTCTATCAAACACAACTGGTTCAATTCCCCTCTGCGGGAGATCAACAGGTTCCACCACATTTAATTTGTCAGTTGACTTATCTACCATTTTACTGATAACCTCATCCACTCCAATGTCATGGCTCACACACGTATCAGACAAATCACAAATATCCTCTGCGTCTTGTGCTAACCTACTGGTCATATCCCTAGTCATTACACACGCAGGATATTTAATCTCATCAACCTCACACTCTTCTATTGGTAACGTGCTGTCTTTAATTAACAGTTGGTCACATTTCGGCTGACAACACTGACTAGTCAAATCATTTCCCAACAAAACTCCTATGTTTTCAACAGGCAAGTCCTTCACAACACCCATAACGACTGGTCCCGTCACAAACTTCGAACACAAGAAAACCTTATGTAACCGGACAACCATTTTTTCTCCAGTAACTGAGCTTAAAGCCAAACTACGTCCTATGTCTGAATTTTCAATACCAGCTAAACACTCTTGCGTTATCAGACTCTGACTACACCCGGTATCTCTATAGATTGATATTGCCTTAGGACACAACTCTTGTTTCACATCACAAACCATACCAGTGGACACATACGGGTTTACTTTCTCTGCCATGGGACTAACCATTAACTCTCTCGCTAACGGAGCTGACCTCACTAAACCGACCACTTGCGCATTATCACGTTTCCTTTTAAAACAGTCTCCGATAAGATGGTTATCCTTTTTACAGTAACTGCACTGTGGACGAAAAGTTCGTGCATTGGCTGATAATGCAGGTCTATCCTTACTTTGCCCACCAGGTGCATTCCTTGCCTGACTAGCTGACCAACTAGATGACTCTCCCCGATAGTTACTTTCCCGGGCAAAACCTGGCTGAAATTTCTTCTTATCACCCTGTTGTAAAGAGCTACCCGGTACTGCCTGAGCTTTGTGTATTAACACGTAATCATCTGCCACTATGCCTGCCTCCTCTATCTTTTTGACATCACGATCCTCTAAATGAATACGTAAGCTAACTGGTAATCCATTTTTAATGTCCTGTAAGATCAACAACTCCCGTAACTCGGTATATGACTCTACCTGATGAGACACCACCCATTTATCAAACATCCCTGCCTTCTTAGCCACAAACTCACTATAAGACTGACCCTGCGTTTTTCTCAACTCGCTATACCGTAAACGATAATCCTCAGGCCGTAATTCATAAGCCCTCAACACTGCAGCCTTAACTAAGTCGTACTGACTTGCTCGCTCATCACTCATTGAATTATAAGCTATACTAGCCCTCCCCTTAAACTTAGACACGGCTAACAATGTCCACTTAGACTGCGGCCAATTTAGTTGCTTAGCGGCCCGTTCAAAAAGTTGAAAGAACATGTCTACCTCCTCATCGTCAAATACAGGCACTGATCTATAAGCCTCCGACATGTTAAAACCATTTCCTGCCTCACGTCTAACTTCTTCAGTATTCAACTTTAACTCATGTTCCACTTTTAATTTTTCAAACTGGAATTCTCTATCTCTATGTCTATCTTCTCTATCTCTCTCTTCTCTTTCTCTCTCTCTCTCTCTCTATCCCTATCTTCTTTTTCTCTATCCCTCTCTTCTCTTTCTCTATCGCTATGTCTATCTTCTCTATTTCTCTCTTCTCTTTCTCTCTCTCTCTCTCTATCCCTCTCTCTATCTTCTCTATCCCTATCTCTATCTTCTCTGTCCCTATCTTCTTTTTCTCTATCTCTATCTTCTTTCTCTCTATCCCTCTCTTCTCTTTCTCTCTCTCTCTCTCTATCTAATGCACGTTCTTCTCTTTCGTACTCAAGTTTTTTAAAAGCTAATTGTTGTTCCACACTTAACTCATTTATCTCTATCTCTGGAACAATCTCACTGTCTTCCATAACAGGCCTATCACCAAAAACTTCCTGGATAATAATTGTCTTTATATCACCTAAAGTTTTAGCTGATGTTAAATCAATTTCTCGCTCACCCGCGATTTCAACTAACTCGGCCTTACGTGCTCGCTTAATCTCCACTACACTGAACGTAGGCCTATCCAGCAAATTCTTATCCATGTTTAGATATGACGCACTTATTATTAATTAATTTTCTAGTGAACAACGTGCTACTTCTGGTAAATTTGTAAAATTAATTTATAAAGCCCCCATTTACAAACAATACTTTTTTAAATATGCATGTCCCGTTCCAGATCCGGGACGAGCGCCCCAATTTTCTACTCCTGTCACGGGGATTCTATAATTCCTGTAACTGAGTAAAACACGATTATCAAAATATCTCTCCTAACTGTATATCTATTAGATCTCTCTGTAACAGGCTGTTAAACCTAGTATGGCTCGTCTCTAGGTATGATCAGAGATACGATCTTATATAAAGTATATATAATATAGCACGTTAGTTCTCTAGAAAACACAACAAAAACACAATACACTTTGGAATCTGTATTATCCTACGCTGACAAATGTACAGCCGTAGTAGTCAATTTATAACAACAATAATAACAACCCAGAACTGATCACTTAATTAGTTAATCTCTAGGTGTCTAGTTACACAATATGCGAATCACTTCACCGTTACACCACACCCACACGTGTGATAATTGAGAAACGCTTACAGGAGAAGTTAATTAATAAAGGAATTACAACACCATTCCTAACTGGTTAATTTATAATTAACCCTTACTACTCGTTCAGTAACGTGTGATAATTTAGAACGCTTCTTGGGGAACTTAATTAATAAAGGAATTACAGCTCTATTCCTAACGGGTTAATTTTTAATTAACCCTAACTACTCTTCAGTAATCTTGTAACACAGAATTAATACTTATCACAATAAAGACAATAACCTACAGTTTACCCAGGTCGGCTGGGATGACTGGCTAAGCTTTATGTTACCAAATACTCATATAATGTTAGAACAATAAGTCTACGATTTACTTCGTCAGATGACCGAAGACACTGTCTAAAGAATATTGGTATAATACAGTATTAAAATATTTAAGTCACATCAATCACATCAAGGTTATACACAGAGCAGAAATGATATTTACCAAAGTCCAAACGGACTAACGTTCCTTCGGAGCCTTCCTATTCGTTCTCCTAGATATCTCTAAATCCTAGCTATTTATTCCAAAATCAGAATTGGCCTGGGGGAACAAGGCGGCACCTCACGTATCATCTCATAGTCTGACTCTCTTAGAGTCGGTATTATTTCTCTCTGATCGTCAGACTACTGACGCCATCGTCGCCAAAATCACGGTCGTCGAAACCGCACTCGCAGAGGTATTACGTAACTACTCGCCACATGGCCTCCACACCTCGCTAAGTGCATATTGGAACGCAAGAATCGCGCGAGAAGTATTACGTAACAAGTTGTCCACCTGGGCTACGGGCAATAAACTGCACACGGCACCCTAACACAATTAAAAACGCCACAGGCGAAACAAATTAAGAGCATGTACCGTGACAGGGTGCCTATATTTATGCACCATTTTAAAATGTTTATTGACTACAGACATAAAACAATTTGTAGTGTATTTCAGATTATGCACTGCTTCATTGGTGAGAGACACATTTTATTAAGTATTTCAGTGTTCACATAGAAAATGGTCCTTGAATGCTTAGGTGCGCCGATACACCGGACAGCACTGTAGGGCCTATACAAAACCGACGTGTCTATATACGGCATGTCTATATACGGTAGACAAACGTTTATATGGTCTAAAGTTAGCAATGTCCGTTAGCTCATTGAAATGTATGTATGATAATATTGATATATTTGTAGGTCTATACTGATATAAACTGACAGAACACACACATAATGAACGTACTGGGTAGCGCCGTCCCGTGTAGCGCTGGCTGCAATGACCCGTACACGTCACATGACCGGCTCTGCACAGGGCGGTAAGCTTTTGGATACGTATCCACCACTTGAAGTCACACAGTGACACACACGCCAAAACCATCCTGTCTTGTCGCCACTTCCACAATTACAAGGCCAGTAAACACAGAAACTCGCGACACACCTGTTTCATCCATTTCCGGAAACATTGAAACCACTTTCTCCATGTCAAATCTATCAACACATGGAATTTTTACGCACTCAAAATTTGATAACTGTAATTTCAACGTCGTAATTGGTAAATCTGGACAGTAATAAAAAAAATGGCGCCCATACACAGTTCGTAGTTAAATATTCATACACCAACCGCTTCACATATAAATTATACCATACAAAATAGGTCGCTTCAGACATTTTTATTACAGGTTAAAAGTTATTGAAATTACTTACGTTATATGTTTCTAGTGAATTCAAAATGTTTCTAGTTGGTATTGACATTTAATGCAAAAAATTAATATGAATTGTATTAATGATTGTAACATTGTCATTCTCTCATTCGGCTATTGACTGCTAGTTTATCTGCCTCTTCAGTTCCTTGCACTGTGCCCTTATCCATTGTATTATTGTTTTGTTCAGTGGCACAGCTCAGTGTAGAAAGTAGTAGTAGCAAATTTAAAGTTTGTTTTATTTAACGACATCACTAGAACACATTGATTTATTAACAATTGGCCATTGGATGTCAAACATTTGGTAATTTTGATGTAGTCTTAGAGAGGCTTTATTTTGGGGGAATTTGATAATTTATGATGACTTTCCTGTGTATGAGCTTAATGTATGTTGCTGCAATTCTCAAGGTTTCTGGTCCTGCCTTGTAATGTGTGGAGAAATTTTTTGTTGTTGCAATCCAAACAGGGGTCGCGTTAAGATGCGTCCATGCGTCCCTGAACGTATGGAAAGCAGACTTAGACGCCTGCTCATCACCATAAGTGATAATAAAACCGTCCCAGTTTATTTTCAAAGATGCATTCCAGACGCATGTTTATTCCATTATTTCATCATCACTACGTCCTGAGTGATCTGGACGCATGGAATCAGTTAGCCAAGTTAAACATTCCGTCACTCATAATCCCGCCATGATCTCCGCTATCGTTCCCACCATAAACCTATTGTAAAAAAAAAAAAAAAAAAAAAAAATGAAATGTTTAGAATCACGTGATCGGTTCGCCATTAAGGGAGTGAAACTCGCAAAATAATAACTTGAAGGCATTGCATTTGAGTGCATTTTCAGTATTTATTACCTGTTTAGTACATTTTGTGAAAGCAAAACCAGTACGGTATATCGAATAATCCAACCTCATATAAAGATTGTAGATTTCTATCAAAGGTGGTGGAAGTGTATTTGTGACGGTACATGCTCTTAATTTTGTTTTCGCCTGTGGCGATATTAATTGTTTTAGAAGGCCGTGTGCAGTTCCAAATTGCACTTAGCCAGGTGGGTACTTTGTTACGTGATACCTCTGCGCGACGGCCGTGTGCAGTTTCTAAAACACACCCAGCCAGATGCGGAGGCCATGTGGCCAGTAGTTACGTAATACCTCCGCGCGACCATGGAATCTCTAGCGAACTGGCGACATTAAGTCTGACGATCTGAGGAAAAAAAATACCGCTTGGTCGCGGTGGAAATAGCACTTGTAGGGATTCGGTGCCGCGATGTACCCCCAGGCGATATTCGATTTATAATAAATAGCTAGGGTTTAGAGATATCTAGGAGACATCGGAAGGTATCCGAGGGGAACGGTCGTCGTCCACTGAACGATCTATATTAGTTCAGATGTGACTTTAGTAAATATATATTTCTGCTCTGTGTATAACCTTGATGTGATTGATGTGACTTTAAATATTTTAATACTGTATTATACCAATATTCTTTAGACAGTGTCTTCGGTCATCTGACGAAGTAAATCGTAGACTTTTTGTTCTAACATTATACGAGTATTTGGTAATATAAAGCTTAGCCAGTCATCCTAGAGGACCTAGGTAAACTGTAGGTTATTGTCTTTATTGTGATAGGTACCAGTATTAATTCTGTGTTACAAGGTTACTGAACGAGTAGTAAGGGTTAATTAAAAATTAACCAGTTAGGAATAGTGTTGTAATTCCTTTATTAATTAAGTTCCCCAGGAAGCGTTTCTCCATTATTGCACGTGTGTGTGTTAGCGTTTCTCAATTATCACACGTGTGGGTGTTGTGTCACGGTGAAGTGATTAGCATATTGTGTAAACTAGACACCTAGAGATTAACTAATTAAGTGATCAGTTCTGGGTTGTTATTATTGTTGTTATTAATTAACTACTGCGGCTGTACATTTGTCAGCGTAGGTTAATACAGATTCCAAAGTGTATTGTGTTTTTGTTGTGTTTTCTAGTGAACTAAACGTGCTATAATAATATATGCTTATATAAGATCTTATCTCTGATCATACCTAGACGAGCCAAAGCGGTTTTGAACCGCCCATTACAGAGAGATCTAATAGATATACAGTTAGGAGAGATATTTGGACAATCGTGTTTTATTCAGTTACGGGTATTATAGAATCCCCGTGACAGTATTAATTATTAAAGCGGCATTCCCTGGAATATTTTTATTATTTAAGCATATAGAACAGAAAATCCCATTACGTTTGGTGCATATAAGACGCCGCACTCCGAATTGGTTTCACTACACTGGCTTTTCCAAGTTAAAAATAAACCCAGTATTTTGAAAGTGGGACACTTTTTGCGGGCGCCCACTGGGCTAAAAATAGTACGTTTTGGCTATTGTTGCATTACAAAAACCGAGCGGATTCTAGCAGTCAAATCCTAGCAGCCAATTACGCTAGCAGCCAATTTCAGCAGACGCTCATGTCGACGTGTTAAACATCGGACTATTTACGCCTTTCGATTGTTACCTGTATTTCACACTTTTAAACACACTGTTATGCTAATTTTTATTATTTACTACAACTTAAGAATTTGAGAGTTTTAAAGAGTATCTTTATATAAAAACAACACAAAAACAAAATAACAACGGTATTACAAAATGGCGAGAACTGGCTAGTAAGCATTTGACGATATGCATTAATGACGACAACTCGCGAGTGAATTAAAAGTGCAGTTATGCTTGTATTTGAACTTAGAACTTGATTGTATACGATTGAAACCAGACACTGCAGCTTTAAAAACGTAAATATAAATAATAAAGCATGTGCATACACGCGAATACAAAAGCATAACGTATAATTTAAACTTATGCAAGCAAATGTAATTTCCCTGGACACTTGTATAGCCTAATATATTGAACTTTAAAACAATATTTTAGCCTCAGCGGATGAGGGTATCAGATGACCACCCCGCCTCCTCCCTCGCCTCCTGTTTTGTTTACAACTTGTCTTGGGCATCACCAGTCGAAGGTGTTCGTTTTGTAATTAATTAGTATATAGAAAAATTTATGAGTAATCAGAGGCGCGTTTTCGGGGTAAATTAGTGTTGTATATTGTGGATGATTAATTTAAAAAAAAAAAAATCCCAACAAGCAAAAGATATAATTTAAAAAATATATATTATAATTATAAAATAATTACAAATACATTAATTATTTTATTATTATTATTATTATTATTAATTAATCAATTAATAATAAAAAATTAATTAATTAATTAAAAAATAATTATTATTATTTTAAAATTCGACGAACTGGGGTGGGGTGCGATTTTCAGTGTGGCATGCATGCGTGTTACATTAGTAAATTATTTATTTATTATTTTATTCGCACACATTTTACACCATTATAACTCGTATGTATAAAATAAATAAATAGATAAATAAATGTGATCACATCTGGAATATCCCATAGCTAATAATAGTAACGGTTAAACGTTGACATCTAGATCTAAGGTCAGTCTTTCTTTTTATTAAAATGGTACACCACATGTCTTTTACAAACGTACATAACTGAAATACTTTTCTATATTTTAGGATGCATTCGGTAAAGTTTCACTTAATAACCATCAAAATTATTTACACTTGCTCGTGTGTTTAATTTATTCGCTATGTTTTTGTATCGGCGTGAATAGGTGTTACTTAATTATTGCGGCCACTAGGCCTATATCAGCAAACTACATCAATTTATCACTGTATGCACTGGCATGGTAATTATGATGAC
>NC_054711.1:34982549-35032549 GCF_016097555.1 Gigantopelta aegis
GGTCAGGGCCCAACAGGCCTGGATACTACTTACATGGTGTTAGACATGAACAGATAGTTGGAGCTACTGGGTGTCAAACATGAACAGATAGTTGGAGCTACAGGGTGTCAAACATGAACAGATCATGAAAATGGAGATCCAAGGTACACCCGTCTCCGCAACCCAAGACGATGCTCGCACACTCTAACACACCACAACACTGATACACCTCTACCCTCTCATATATCTACTCTAACACACACCTCTACCCTCACATATGTCTACTCTTAACACATCTACTCTAATACACCACAACCCTAACACACCACAACGCTGTTACACCTCTACCCTCGCATATATCTACTCTTAACACATCTACTCTAATACACCACAACCCTAACACACCACAACGCTGATACAGCTCACATATATCTACTCTTAACACGCTGATACCCTCGCATATATGTACTCTTAACACATCTACTCTAACACACCTCAACCCTAACACACCACAACGCTGATACACCTCTACCCTCACATATATCTACTCTTAACACATCTACTCTAATACACCACAACCCTAACACACCACAACGCTGATACACCTCTACCCTCACATATATCTACTCTTAACAAACCTCTACCCTAACACACCACAACACTGATATACCTCTACATTCACATATATCTACTCTTAACAAACCTGTACCCTAATACACCACAACACTGATACACCTCTACCCTCACATATATCTACTCTTAACACATCTACTCTAACACACCTCAACCCTAACACACCACAACGCTGATACACCTCTACCCTCACATATATCTACTCTTAACACATCTACTCTAATACACCACAACCCTAACACACCACAACACTGACATACTTCTACACGCATACATCTCTACCCTCACACACCTCTACCCTCAAATACCACAACACATATACACCTCTATCCTCACACACCTCAACACTCACATACCTCTACCCTCGCAGACCTTAACACCCATATACCTCTACCCTCAAACACCTCTACCCTCGCACACCTTAACACCCATATATCTCTACCCTCAAACACATCCACACCTTAACACCCATATATCTCTACCCTCAAACACCTCTACACACATACACCACTACCCTCACACACCTCAACACTCATAAACCTCTATCCTCACACACCTCAACACTCGTACACCTCTACCCTCACACACCTCAACACTCGTACACCTCTACCCTCACACACCTCAACACTCGTACACCTCTACCCTCACACACCTCAACACTCGTACACCTCTACCCTCACACACCTCAACACTCGTACACATCTATCCTCACACACCTCAACACTCGTACACCTCTACTCTCACACACCTCAACACTCGTACACCTCTATCCTCACACACCTCAACACTCGTACACATCTACCTTCGCACATCCACTTACACGTCACAGACACATGATACGTCACAGTGTAATCTATTTCCACATTGTTGTTTTTCATTGAATGCATGGCACTGGTGATTTGGTAATCACCTAGGAGCAGCCAGTATGTCTTGAAATTGTTAACACACGTACATGTGTAAACAACCCATGTGTTATCCAAAATAACGCATGGTGTTCTCACCAACGGCTGTGTAAGAAAAGTAAGTATCACGTTGATATTATAATAAAAGTTCTGGATGGAATCGAAATGATTCCAACACATTCTGTTGTTCAAATATATCTTGTATAGTTTCTTTGAGATGAGTAGGGCCAACACTACACCAAAAGGTGGCGCGTCGTCAGAATACACTGACAGTGGTCACACTGAGTTGGAGGATCCTTCTTTAAGATAAATGAATGGGTCAAGTATGTATGACCGATACGAGCACGAAGAACATCTTAATATTACAACCAGTGGTATGGACAACATTGGATACGTTTATGATAGGGAAGACCATGAGCGGATACAGGCGGGGGCCCAAGCCCGCCCCCCCCCCCTTTCCTATTTTTGGTCAAACAATATATATTCCAGAATACACCAAAAATGCAAACATATGCCGACCAGCTGTCAAGGTCCCCTCTATTAAAAAACCCTGGACCCGCGCCTGGAGACCTTTAATATCGCAGAATGCATGTTATAAAACTGGCACATATGTTACTCAACATCCTATTTATTTGACGTTTAATGGCCGCCAACGTGAGTATATTTTAAATAATTTCAAACGACATGCATTAATTTTGTATATAAATACGTTCGTCCGTCATTGTACAAGAGCTGTTAGTCGATGGAAATAATGAGGTTTTCGTTGATTTCCGTCGTAATTCTTGGCTGTTTCATTGCGTGCTCGTGCAAACAAAAATGCGAAGACAGGTAGGCTAAATATACGTATCTTAAAGGTACAATCTTAAAGTTATATAGTGGCGATTTACAGCCAAAATTATTTTCTAAATTTTGCTCTGAAATATCTTCAAGTATACATTGGAGGATCAACCCATATTGGGGGGGGGGGGCAATCCACACTGTGTGTGTATGTATATATGATTTTAAAACATATATGTGACAGTAAAAACAAAAGACAAGGTTTAATAAAGGGGGGGGGGGGGGGCATGGACCCCGTGCGTGGACCCCGGGCGTGGACCCCGTGCGTGGACCCCCCGTGCGTGGACCCCGTGCATGGACCCCGTGCCCCTCGCTACGCCACTGCAAGTATATGCCCCTAAAAACCTACAACCAAATATAGTTCGTTTGTGTCAGATGGGAAGGAAGGAAATGTTTTATTTAACGACACACTCAACACATTGTATTTACGGTTATATGGCGTCGGACATATGGTTAAGGACCACACAGATATTGAGGGAGGAAACCCGCTGTCGCCGCTTCATCGGCAACTCTTTTCGATTAGCAGCAAGGGATCGTTTATATGCACCATCCCATAGACAGGATAGCACATACCACAGCCTTTCGTGTGTTTCAAATGGGAACCTATGAATTGGCATGTAACTGTAACAAAAAATGCTAAAATTTATATCAAAACAGATCATTATTCCACTTACAGTTTTGCTGCAGACGAGCGGATATCAAAGGGATATATAATTGATATCAAAAGTAGGTGTCTCCAGAAATCCGTGGCGTGGGGGGCGGGGTGAGGGGGGGGGGGTGGTCGGTATCTCGTCCATGGACTAATTTCGGACCTGTCTACAAGTAAAGTTGCATCTTATAGATCAAGTTGTCCATATGGCGTGTACATGTATATATATGAACTGAAATCCAAACCAAAGTTTATTTTCAGTTAAAACAGTTTAATGGAGACATAAACACCCTTTTTATAGCTTTCAAATTGTTGCATAGATGTGCATAGATGTGCATAGAATACTATTTATCAAACAAAGAACTGAAAGCATTTGGTAATGGAGAATGTACGAGGAAGTGTGGTTTCGTGAAAAATGATTTACAAATCCCGTAGATGTGAGTTAATTATTTTTCACGAATCCACACTTTTGAGTGCATTATCAAACTTAATCCATTAGTCAATGAAAATATCCACGTGCCTGCTAAACTAACTTCTATTTTATAGTTTTAATAAAAACGTTGGTTAAAAACGATAGGATTATTTCAGACCTAACCTGAACCACTGGGTTAGTAAATCCTCAGCAGTACGGGCTCCCATTTGAGGGGGGGGGGGGCTGTTTTTTGGCCGAATTAAACGACAATGCCCGATCTGGATAACAACGTTTTCTTCCTATTGGCATTACTGCCAAACAGCTATATATGGTTGCAAACGAATCACTGCGCATTTTTACATGAATTACAACTAATTTTGCGGGTATAATTATGGAAATACATGGTGAAAAGGACTCAGTTTAGCACATTTTGCCCGAATATCTCTGTCCATTACGATTGCTCCATCACTAGGAAGGCAGATGTCCCTCGTCTTGAGGGCAAACACCCTTTGTTGAACTCAGTATTTTAAAGTTTTTAAATGTCACGTTCCGCATATAATAATTGCTAAAAGTGTGAAAAGACAACACACAAAAATCCAACACGCCAACTTAATCCACTCTGGATGCGGTATGGAAAATGTTACAAAGTTACAAAACAAATTCAGACGATTTATTGCTAGGCCAAAAAAACACAACAAAAAATACGTGTGGATCCGGTTACCCGACCGACCTTATTGTTTTCACCATTTTCGCTGACCTTAAACATATTTCCATCTACTGATCTTCAAAACAGTGAGAGGACGCAACATTTGTTTGAAATGTTACTTTGATCACTTTGACAGATTTTAGGAAAACATTTTTTTTAAAGTTATAGCCTACCTTTTATACCCTAATTTTGTTTTGCCTGTAACTAGAACACCACATTTTGTTTTAGCCTAATGTCTCGGTATTAAAATGATATGGGACATTGCAATGAATTTAACATACAAATAATTATCTTTGTTTTTGTTTTCTAGAGTTCGCAGTTTGTTGAGCGAGATAGACTGTATGAAAAAACGGTTGAATGACTGTCTTCCAGGAAACCTTCTGCCTATAGTGCCAAGTACGTGTCCTTTTTATTCAGCATTGTATAAATCGCATTTTGCACGTATGTAAAAACACACACACAGAGAGAGAGAGAGAGAGAGAGAGAGAGAGAGAGAGAGAGAGAGAGAGAGAGAGAGAGAGAGAGAGAGAGAGAAATGCATCGGCTGTTGGGTGCCAAACTAAGGTAAATACATGATGGTCAACATGAATATAAAAATTCAAAGAGTTAAATTAAAACATAGGGTAAAGAACTGCACAAAGTTAAAATTTAGAATAAAATTCAGTATCACGAAGAAATTTCAACAAAGGTTCCGGATGGAATTGAAATGATTACAGAGAGAGAGAGAGAGAGAGAGAGAGAGAGAGAGAGAGAGAGAGAGAGAGAGAGAGAGAGAGAGAGAGAGAGAGAGAGAGAGAGAGAGAGAGAGAGTTAGTTAGTTAGCAGGACTTCTAGATTATGATAGCCCCACTTCTGTGATTATTACTATATTAGTAAAATTGTGTTAATTTAAGTAAAGTAGGGCTAGTGGATTTTTAATAGTGGCTAGTAAATTTGTAAAATTACTGATCCCATGGTTAGTGAGCGAGCTTCACATTGAACAACCAGTGGCTATACCCAAATGGCTATTACGTTAGCAACCTTTTATATCATAACAACGGTATCACAGCCAGAACGGGCGTAGGCCAGAAAATCATATACAACCTTGTCATATTTCTTTGCTGTCGTCCCATTCATTATCCACACGTGGACCAAACTGATTATATTTCCCTGAATATCTTGAACTATGTGGGTAATAAACCTCGGCCCTCACAAAAAAACTAAACCATTTTGTCCCTCGGGTTGGAATTGCCGTATCTATACCTCACAGCGGTGATAGATTCTATTAATCTAGCCCTAGGGTCAGACAGATTTTTTTTAGCACCGTGCAAAAGCTAGATAACTCTTTATTTCTTGCACCCTAAAATCTTGTAAGATATGGTCATTTCTTACTCTTGGCGGCCAGTTTGGTGGCCGTCTTGGACTTACATGATGATGCAGTATCTCAGCAAGATGTTATAAACAAATGTCATGGTCCATAAAACTGTTTCACTAACATCAAAATTATTTGTCTATAGTCCGTCCCACAGGGAACACCTTTTTTCATACTATGAAGTTTACTACAAGTTATTTATTTCTGAGCAGATTGATCTGTAAATTGCACACAAAAATAGTTGTTTGTTTTTTAATGGGGGTTTTGGGAGTGGTGGTGGGGTTTTTGTTGTTGGTTTTGTTTTGTTTGTTGTTGTTGTTTTGTTTTGTTTGGTTTTTTTGTTTGGTTTTTTGGCTATTTCGAAAACACTTTTACTTTTCTTGTTACGTCAAATAAAACTGAAATTAATAGCGAAAACCCCCCAAAACAAAACAAGCACACAAAAAACCACGCTTATATAATGATAAATTCCTTGTTCTGGTTGCTATAGTGGCGGCCATCTTGGAGTTAAATGATGTTGAAATTACTTAAATAGTTGAGGGTAGTTTAAAATTATTGTCATGACCCCTAAAAGACTGTCATAGACATTAAACTTTTTGTCATAGGAGATAAAATATCCGAGATATTGCCAGTTGTGTTTAAGCAGCCATGTTAGACGTCATCTTGAATATTATAAAATGCTCAAGGGTGCAAAATCCGCAACCGTCTGATTCCCAATCAGCATCTTTCAAAGATGCGAAAACCACAAAGAACAACTGTGGATACCGAAAAGCAAGGTACAGACTAAAAGGGGGTTTGGCAAACAGACTATATTTGTGAGTGCAAGTCTTTGATATCCACTAAAATTGTTACAATCATGGTCTGACACTGTTGTTGCGAGGGTTTTTGTTTTTGTTTTTTCATTTTCAGCACTCGCTCCAAAACCACAGCCGACAGCACCGCCGACACCGAAACCGACCCCGAAACCGATTCCGAAACCGAAACCGAAACCGAAACCGAAACCAAAACCAAAACCGAATCGGAAACCAAGTAATAAACTCTTTGCTGCATTATATGGTTTAAACAATATTTATTTATGTTAATACATAGAGGATACCCCCCTCGTGTCTTGTGATATCATTATTTATCAGCACGAGTTGATAAAAGTATGAAAGGATTTTATACTTTTATCAACGAGTGCTGATAAATTATGATATCACAAGACACGAGGGGGGTATTTTTTTTTATCACCCATTACCATTCTTTTCATTTGCGACAAGTTGTAAACAATGTCAGTAATGTGGGTTGAATGTCCGCGGTAGACTCGTTAACTAGCAGAACGGCAGTGGCGTGACGTCACTAATGGTTGGTTTAGCGCTGAAATAAACACAGTGACGTAACAAAACATTGTCTTGTGATTAAAATTTGACCAATCAAGATATCGCAGGAGATATCGCAAATTATAGTGCTAGCGATATCTCCTACAAAAGCCTTTAATGGATGATAAATATGCATAGCCTATTAACAACAGTCATTAGTAGCAGAGAAACTCCTATACTACATGTACAATCTAATTTTCACTTTATTTTATTAAGAAAATTTAATTTTTATGATACAGTCATAGATAAAAAAAATTCAGGGAATATGTATAAAATAACTGACTAAATTTAAGATATTATGTAGCATACCTGAACATTTCAGGGATTATACACGTATATGCAGACACATTTTTAAGAACCTAAATGTTTTGAGCCTCGTGTGAGGAGCACATATCCTACCTCACTCCCCCATCACCAGGTCCACTTGTCAACCAACTCTTTAGGCTATTTCTCGTTCCAGCCAGTAAACCACGACTTGTATGTCAACGGATGTGGTATGTGCTATCCTGTCTGTGGGATGGTACATATAAAATATACCTTTCTACTAATATTAACAAATATAGCGTGTTTCCTCTTTAAATGTCAGAATTAGCAAATGTTTGACATCCAATAGACAATGTTTAAATCAATGTTGTTTCGTGGTTCATAACAAACGTCACATTTGCCAGTGTTTATAATCTATTAAAACAAGCTCCATTCTATGGCGTCCCTTAAACCGTTTGTAGTCCCCTTCAGGTCCAACCGGGGGCACTATAGGTTCCATCTCCGTCCTTCTATCTGTATGTCTGTCCGACCGCCTGTCCAACATATAGTTTTCCGGACTTTTTCATAATGCCTTAAGATACTGAGCTGAAAGTTTCGTGTATAGCTTTATCATATACTGTTACAGATCAAGTTTGACTTTCATGGTGATTTACTAATTTTTGACAGTTATGGCCCTTGAACTTAGTAGATTTGAATATTTGTTTTCTGGACTTTTTTTTCGAAATGCCTCAAAATAGTGAGATGAAATTTTATGTATAGTTTGATCGTTTACTCTTATAGATATAGTTTTACTTACATGGCGATTTTTGTAACCTTTTCACAATTATGGTCCTTGAACTTAAGAGATACGAAAATGTGTTTGGCCCATTACGGGATGTGTATTGCTTTAGCACTACTCTAAGGATGCTTCTTTTATTGTTTTTGCCGGCCTCGGTGGCGTCGTGGTTCAGCCACTAGACATACGGCTGGTAGGTACAGGGTTCACAGCCCGGTACCGGCTCCCACCAGAGGGAGTTTTAACGACTCAGTGGGTAGGTGTAAAGCCACTGCACCCTCTTCTCTCTCATTAACCACTAACAACTAACCCACTGTACTGGACAGACAGCCCAAATAGCTGAGGTGTGTGTTCAGGATAGCGAGCTTGAACCTTAGTTGAATATAAGGACGAAAATAAGTTGAAATGAAATGTTTTTATTGTTGTTTTTGTTTTATTTTAGAGTGTCTACTGAAGAGTAAATTCCACAGGTGTGTATCAGCGGCCAAGTGTGAGTATCTTCGCGGCATGGTGGTCACCACATTGCCGTGTCCTGGCAACAAACTGTGTTGCAACGTAGAGAAAATAGTAAAATAAACTCTTATTCGCCAATTCACTGTTGTTCTACTTCTGTTTTTAAAACTACTAACCCCAGTGCCGGATTTATAAGGAGGCAAAGGGTGCAATTACCCCCCCCCCCCCCCCCTGCCAGAGGTGCCCCCCAGACTAAGGACATCCTTTATAAAAAAAAAAATGTAATACTTATAAAATTAGTTCATTCTTTTTTATTTGTCATGTAATTTAATTTCTATGTTGAGGGCCCCTGAACCTGAAGTGCCTCGCCCCCCCCCCCCCCAAAGGTCTAAATCCGGCCCTGACTAACCCTAGTTAGTGAGCACTGTAAAATAGTCTTGGATATTTAATACACGCCCATTCCAGCTAATGGGGTGCAATTCGGGAAGTTTATAAACTCAAGAATGAAATATCTTCAACACAAACGAAATATTTCTGATGTCAAAGCTGTATCATCGCTGATAATGAAAACGAAAACATCCTTTCGCAAAATGTCACCTAAATTACCAATCAGCAACATAACCCAAAATTTAAACTTTGATATTCACGCTACATTTTTTTTCTGGACGAAAATGAAGAGACTCTTTTTGTCTATTCATTGCCTTGTTATACGATTCGGGGCTGGGTGTAGCCCAGTGGTAAAGCGCTCGCTTCATGCGCATTCGGTCTGGGATCGATCCCCGTCGGTGGGCCCATTGGGCTATTTTTCGCTCCATCCAGTGCACCACCACCGGTATATCAAAGGCCGTGGTACGTGCTATCCTGCCTGTGGGATGGTGCGTATAAAAGATCCCTTGCTACTAATGGAAAAAGGTAGCAGGTTTCCTCTCTAAAACCAAAATGTTAAAATTACCAAATGTTTGACATTCAATAGTCGATTATTGATAAATCAATGTGCTCTAGTGGTGTCGTTAAGGAAAACCCACACACAATCAGAAACATAACTCACAAATTTAAACTTTCTTGTTTTGATATCCACATTACATTTGTTTCTGGACGAAAATGAAGAGAGTTTTTTGTCCGTTCAATGCCCTGTTATACGATTTGTAATCCTTGATGAATATTTTAAAATATGTAAAGTGAAATTCTAATAAACACTTACAAAAGAGATCAAAACGATTTGGCACCACAGAGTGTATACCACCAAATCAAATCCCATAGACGACAATAGTAACATGTGGCTAAAATTCCTACCTGAAGCATATCAATCGGCATATACATCACGAATATAAATACTACCACCCCTCACCCTTAAGGTGAATCAGAAAAAAATAGAGGGGGAGGGGGGGTGGAGCTACTCATTTCAGAGATAACGAGTAGCTTCTTTGACTACCCTCGTTCCGCACAAAATTTGAGTACTTTTTTACAGGTACCCCATACATGTTTCAAGCACAAGGCTACTTAACACAGTGGTACATGTATTAGATGTATAGGATAACGCACGCCTCCGAGGTTATGGTTGGGATAGTAAAACCCGAGGGAAGAAAGGTTTGTGAAAGTAAGACCTGAGGGCGAAGCCCGAAGTCTTACTTTCACAAACCTTTCTTCCCTCGGGTTTTACTATCCCAACCATAACCAAGGAGAAGTGCGTTATCCAACATACAAATCGTTAATAAGTGTTGTTTATTCTGCGTTTTATGATAAAGCAATTTTTATTTGGAAAAAAAAACCCCAACAATCTTTCCCTCGTCGAAAAAATAGAACAGTCGACAGTTTCATTGAATTCACCTATGCACGTGCACTAGTTGGGTCAGCCCACATGTGTCGAGAGAAGTCACGTGACTATCACTGGAATTTCTCGTGCGGTACACCGCGTGGTCATATTCGCAAATGCAGTGGACTGTCATGGACCCAAGCGAAGATTTAGTTTTGAGTCAAGCGCTGGATTCGTCGAGGTTTTACTTCTGTGGTAAAACCTGCGTTGGAGGTTTTACTTCTGTGGTAAAACCTGTGACTAGGTTTTACTTCTGTGGTAAAACCTTCAATGAAGTTTTACCTAGAATATAATCATCATCCAATAGCATAGGGGTAATTCGGGATAGGTTTGTATGAAATAAAATTGCATATATTTTTGGCCCAGATGAAACTAGTTATGTTTTAACAACCAACACACTCACATTTATAACCAATCACAGGACTTGTGGTGTTAGCTTCTCATCTAGTGTAAGTTTTTTGTTTTGTTTGGTTTTGTTTTGTTTAACGACACCACTAGAGCACATTGATATATTAATTATCGGCTATTGGGTGTCAAACATTTGGTAATTAATTTGTTATATAGTCTTAGAGAGGAAACCCGCTACAGTTTTCCATTAGTAGCAAGGGATCTTTTATATGCACCATCCCACATACAGGGTAGTACATACCACGGCCTTTGATATGCCAGTCATGGTGCACTGGCTGGAACCGAGAATTAGCTAATGGGCCTACCGACGAGGATCGATCCCAAACCGAGGAAGAGGAAATAACATTATTTTCTTGTTTCAGGTTTTTATGTTTGGTTAATAGCTCGCCATAGCTCTCCATAGCTCTCCATAGCTTGATAAAAGAACCAGTCCGTCAGTTCCAAACATAATGCAGATGTCCTGCAGAAGGCTGAATAGTAAAGTTTGTTTTATTTAACGACACCACTAGAGCACATTGATTTTTTTATCTTACCATCGGCTATTGGACGTCAAACATATGGTCATTCTGACTTCTTCTCTTTTTTTTTTAAAGAGGAAACCCGCTGTCGCCACATAGGCTACTCTTCTACGACAGGCAGCAAGGGATCTTTTATTTGCGCTTCCCACAGGCAGGATGGCACAAACCATGGCCTTTGTTGAACCAGTTATGGATCACTGGTGGGGGCAAGTGGTTTACACCTACCCACTGAGCCTTGCGGAGCACTCACTCAGGGTTTGGAGTCGGTATCTGGATTAAAAATCCAATGCCTCGACTAGGATCCGAACCCAGTACCTACCAGCCTGTAAACCGATGGCCGTTTAGAAAGGATGATGATGAAGATGATGTTGCTGCTGCTGCTGCTGATGATGATGATGATAATGATAATAGCAATAACAACAAGCATTTTGAGAGTACTGCTAAAGCAATACATGTCCCCTACCGGGTCCAACAATGTTTCGTATCTCCTAAATTCAAGGGCCGTAACTCTGAAAATGTGAGTAAATCACCATGAAGCTTCAACTTGATCTGTAAAGCTATATACAAATGATAAAGCTATATACAAATGATAAAGCTCCATTAGGAACGATCCTGGTTAAAAAGATTCGTTACAAAACGTATTTTGCACATTTGCAGTAAAACGTCGTCGTTGCTGACACATTTAACGAATCTTTTGTTGGTCACTTACATATCAGTAATCGATAGTGTTATAGTTTTATCAAAATCCTATTGTTTTATACAGGAGAATATTCACTATCTGGAGCTAAAGTAGATCCCATACTAGATTCTAGTAATATTTTTTTATTAGCTAAAACAATTCGACTGAAAGATCCCGTACACTAGCACAGAGTTATCCCCGCAGTATGGACCGATTCCAGTCAGATTGGCTAAACTAGTTAGGGTTGGTTTGGGGTTGTTTGTTTAACGATACCACTAGAGCACATTGATTTATTAATCATTAGCTTTGAATCATTTGGTCATTTTGACATCGTCTGATGAGGAAACCCTCTACAGTTTTCCATTAGTGGCAAGGAATATTTTATATGCACCATCCCACAGAAAGGATAGCACATACAATGGCGCTTTCCCACTGGGGTACGTCCCGCCCTTGGCTAAAGCAATTAACATATACACCAAAAAAATAAACAATACCCCTTTCCCTTATGCTAGCGTCAGACTATCAACTGTCACGACGGAGTTGGTCAACTCGACAGTTACGTTATAATTTCCCCCACTCCTTATTTACGACGGGTGCGCTCAGATTAACTACACGGTCGTCGATGTATACGTCGAGAATCGAGTTGTAAGCAACTGGACAGTCGTTTAAGTCGTAAGATCAGTGAGTTTGCAGACTTCGTCGTGACAGTTGGTATTCTGAGACTAACAGTAAGAAGGAAGGAAATGTTTTATTTAACGACACACTCAACACATTTTATTTACGGTTATATAGCGTCGGACATATGGTTAAGGACCACACAGATACTGAGAGAGGAAATTCGCTGTCGCCACTTCATGGGCTACTCTTTTCGATTAGCAGCAAGGGATCTTTTATATGCACCATCCCCGAGACAGGATAACACAGGCTTTTGATATACCAGTCGTGGTGTACTGGCTGGAGCGAGAAATGGCCCAATGGGCCCACCGACGGGGATCGATCCCAGACCGACCGCGCATCGATTAAAATACACTATCATAACTGCAAGTGTCTCATTTCTCTATAGATTTTTTTTTCTTCTTGTAAAGAACTACAAATTACTTTATCCCAAACATTATCTTTACATTTATATCGTGTTCAACACTGTTCTGTCCGTTTTCTCCTGAATAGGTTTTCTGAGCTGTCCACACCATCATCTACCAGTCTAAATTTCCTCCACGGGAGCAGTCTCTGTGCACCTCTGTGCACCCACTGGCACCCTCGTCGTCTTGTCGCTATATAGTCCGTTTGCAACAAGAGAACCGATGAATTGGCATGTAACTTTAGAGAGTATAAAGTTAAAATTCATATTGAAACATATTATTCAGTTTTATACCCGTACCAACTGAAATAATTTTTTGAGAGAAAAACAATTATGTAAAAAAAAAATCATTCACCATCAAATTGCAGTCTTTTTTGATACAGGTATGAACTGACGGAACAGCCAAACTGAAGCGCACACAATTCTACCTTTGGTCTCAATGTGCTACATTATCATTTACTTCAGTTCAGGATGCAGGTGTAGCTACTTACATTGGCTATTCTAGCATTCAGGGCCGTACCCTCCGGGTGGGGGGGGGGGGGGGGGGCGCAAGGGCCGACAATGCTGCACACGGAGACTAAAGGTATTTTAACTTTATTCATTATAGAGATGCATTACAAATCAATCTATTCCTTCTTTTCTTTTCTTTTCTTTTTCTTTTATGCAAACAGATAGTCCGACTGACGACACTAACGACAGCCAGTAGTACGGGAGTATAGTAGGTGGTTACAAGTACCTCTTAGCAATGCCAGAAGTAACAATATCTGTAGTGGTCAGACAAAGTCCACAGGCGTATGGAACGGATGGCCACTGCAGACAAATACCTATCACAGTTGGACAGACAAGGACAGCGATGTGGAGGTGAAAAGCAAACGAAGATGAAAGATAGGAGCTGCCAGATTGGCAAGAATAAAGATGGAAATTTGTTTTGTTTAACGACACCACTAGAGCATATTTATTAAGTAATCATCGGCTATTGGATGTCAAACATTTGGTAATTCAGACTCGTAGTCAACAGACGAAACCCGCAACATTTTCCTAATGCAGTTAGGGATCTTTTATATGCACTTTCCCATAAACAGGATAGCACATACCACGGCCTTTTATTTTTTTTATATTATATTAAACTTTGTGTCTCAACAGCTAATAAAATGGCTGCAACTTTTCAGGTGTTTTTTTGTTTTGTTTTGGAAATATGCAATATTGTATTGTTAATTATATTTTATTTAAAGTAAAGATATGTTTGTTTAATGACAACTCGGCATATTTTTAACCAACTTTTTGATGGTTATTTTGTCACTTGTTTGCGAGAGCAAACCCACTGCCACGACACAGGCTATACCTGAAAAAGTAGCATAACTTTCTTCCTATACACTTTCCCACAGAGCCCTATAGTACTTTTTCCGTGAACTTTGATTTGCCATTCGTGGAACACTACACTAGTTAGGACCTCGAGTCCATTGACGGCTGTAAACCCGGGAATATGTGTAGAGTGAGGGGTCTGGACGTCGTAAAACATAAGCAATTTTTTTCTTAAAGATGTATTTTCTGAAGGAGCATGATCAAACTCACCCCTAGAAACTTCGCCCATCAGTCTAGACTCACCCACCCCACTGCACAGCTTCCCCGAGACACTGCAACTCATACATCAGGCTCTATCTCCGAGTTACACCACACCCACTTATTTACCTATTTACTTACCTGCTGACAAAAAAAAAATCAAATACACGTACATGTATATACATATCGGATCCCCACCCCTAAACCCCATCCATTCAACTTTTCAGACAAAAAATCAAGAAGTAATGTTAAACTTTGGACATGTTTATTTTTTCATTAACTTGCCTACAAACAAGTTCACATTTTAACACACTCCTGCAACATTTTACATAGATTAAGATATCATTTGACTTTGTTAGCTGCTGTATATGCCAAGTTTGTTCCTGCTTTCTGTGTTCAGCAGATTGGCCACCTAAGTTTCTCGGAGGAAATGAATACAGCATTACTAGACAGGGCTTTAGATCTCACTGATTTGGGCACAACAGGTTTTTTGTCTGTTCTGGGGACACCAAGGTCTTTTCAGTGCAGTAACTGTAATAACAACTGGTAAAGAGTTGTACATTTTCAAAAATACATTTCAAGTTATTTTAATCTAATTACATCTGAACATTCCACTGATTTTGAGGTGAAATGTTTTGAGTTTAGCATGTTTGTGCTTAATTTGGATTTGCTAATTTTGGGCATACTTATTTTGGACACCCTCTTTATCGCCTCAGCCGTGATGCAATCAAAAGTCCTGCCGGTAAACAGCTCACTACACTCTGTAGATAAAGCCATCTACTTTTCTCACACACTCTCCTTCTTTCAGAAATAATTACCCCCCCACCCCCCATGCAGCCCGTAGACAAGTGAATGGTTAGTGAAGTTCCACACCCCTGCAATAGTATACAGTTAACTTTCAATTCTTGCACTTAAATACCTGCAGAAAAGAAATGAAAAGTTCTAGATTTTCAGCCACCTAACGTAAGCAGCTTTTACTTGACAGTTTCTAGATTTTCAGCCACCTAACGTAAGCAGCTTTCACGTGACAGTTTCCAGATTTTCAGCCACCTAACGTAAGCAGCTTTCACGTGACAGTTTCCAGATTTTCAGCCACCTAACGTAAGCAGCTTTCACTTGATAGGTTTCCGTGTCCAAGTGTAGAATGTCCTGAAGTCCATACACACATCCTAGCAGTATTTCGTATATAAATTAATTCTTCATTTCACACAAACCAATTTCTACAGTTCATTTGCATGTGGAGAATTACACAAATATATCCACACCCTTGCAATGATTTTCACATAATACAGGTTGTTCCTGAATTGATCACAGGGGGACCAGGCAGGCAGGCAGGCAGGCAGGGGCCACTGTTATTTATTGTTATTGTTATTTTATGTTATGTGGGTCTACTGCATTTTATATGTGAAAGTTAAAGTTTGTTTTGTTTAATGACATCACTAGAGCACATTGATATATTAATCTTCAACTACTAGATGTCAAATATTTCATCATTTCCACACATTCTTCACTGAACATTTGTTTGGTTTAGCAACATCCCTAAAACACACTGATTAATTAATCATTGACCAACTGATGTCAAACATTTTAACATGTAAAGTTTGTTTGGTTTACCAACATTGATAGAGGACATTGATTAATTAATCAATGGCTATTGGATGTCAAACATTTAGTAATTCTGATACATAAATTTCAGCTAGAATTTGTTTAACAACATTACTAGAGCACACTGATTAATGAATCATCATACTGGATGTCAAACATTTATTAATTTTGAAACAGTCTTCAGTAAAAGTTTGTTTTATTTTGTTTAAGAGCCACCATTAGAGAACACCAATTAATTAATCGCTAAGTCTTCAAACAAGGGATATTTTATATACACTTCACACAGGACAGCACATACCACTACTTATATACAAATGTTCAGAAAAATCAACGGGTGTGGTCTAGCAGTGGGTGAATTGACACAGAATGACCCATGAGGGATATTTTATATACACTTTCCCAGACAGGACAGCACATAACATGATTTTTAATACACCAGTCATGGAGAATTGTATACACATGAATGTCAAGGCTTGACAGGAATTGCCTCCTACCTACCCCCACCCACTGTGATCAATTGTGGGACTGCCCTGAATGACATCAGCGTCTCCTGTGGCCACCGTCTCTGTTTGAATACTTATCACCACTTGAGCTCCTGGCAACATCATCCTTGTACTCCCGCGATCGCTGCTTCAGTCGACTCGCGTCTCCATCAGACGCAGGTGAATCTCGGCGACCGTGCGAGTCACGGTCGTTACCACCCGGCTGTCTGTCCGACTTTTTAGCCCGCTTGTCGTTATCTTCAACCAGTCGGTCCGACTTTTTACTCCGCCTGTCATTCACGCTGCCATATTCGTCGTCCTCATCACCATCACTTGGCGACAAACGTCGATCTCGGCCTCTCTGAGAATTTCGACCGTAATTTTCTTTTTCGTCTCTATCTCTGTCCCTCCGTGAGGTATGCTGGTCGTTTTTCAAGCCCTGATCATCCCCCCTCTTGTTGTTCTCCCTGTGGTGTTTGTCTTTTCTACTGTAGTCGTCGATGTCGTAATTTCTGTTGTCATGACGATATTCCGTGTTTCGATCATGTCGGCTGTGAATATCATTCATACTCCGTAGCTTGTCCTTTTCATTTCGGTCACGTTCTTTACCATTACGTGAATTTCTTCCATCTCGTGAAGTGTCTGTTTTCTGTCTCATTCTATCCGCACCAATGTCATCAACAGATTTTCTTTCGTTTCGAAATTTGTTTCTAGATTTGCCTTTGTCGTCTCTATGAGAATATTCACGATCTAAACTGTTTTTACTTGCATTCAATTTTTCCTTTGACATACGTTTGGTTTTCCTTTTTCTCTTGGGGTTTCCTTTATCTGATTCAGATGAAGAACTTTCAGAATCTGAAATATTGAAAAAATATATTACTTTATTTCAAATGACAAAACGAGGTGGTGTAACCATCTCACAACTGCTTCATCTTATAAAAGGCACTGAAAATATTAAACTGAAACAAGCAGAAGATGCAATCACTCTTTCTTATACTACAGTTACTGTATCATTAACTAAAGTAAAATACAAACTACAGTTTCAGTTAATCAATCATTTCTGTTACTCTGGGCTTCTAGATTATGGTAGCCACACTCCCATGGCTCGTGATATTCAGTGTTGGGCTAGTAAATAATTATTATAACTAGCCTGATGGATAGTGGAAAAAAAACCCTGGTCAAATGCTGCATTTACATATTTGGTAAATATGAAAATCCTGCCCCCCCCCCCCCCCCCCCCCCTTGTTCCACCCCAATCTAAGGATTTTAAAGCTCAATCTCCCTCTTTAGGTGGCATATCTTATTAGTACCATGAGTAAAATTTTATTTATTTAAAGTAGGGCTAGTCAATTTTTAATCATGGTTAGTACATTTTTAAAATCACACATCTCATGGCCAGTGAATTTTTATAAAATTCTAGAAGCCCTCTGTTATAATTGTGAAGCTGAAATCAGTCATTTGTTGTAACATAAAAATTACATTGTATGGTTATAATAGTAATAATCTCCTGTGCTTCTATCAACAGATATTGTTGATTGCTTACAGAAGTCTTGTCACCATTTTTAACATAAAACAAGAAAACACATTACTTGTACGACATATTAATAAACACAAAGGTATTTTCTCAAAGTAGTTTAGTAACAAAATGCAGAATTTTTTATTTATTTTCAAACTACTTTTCTCTTTTGTTTTAAATAAAGAGCCACATTAAAATTATTAACAAAAAGCTTGTTTTGTAGAGCCTGAGATGGGGTACAGACCATAAATAAAATACAAATGAAATCGATCAATGGTACATCACAGGACAAAAAACTAATGATATACTAGATACTGCACCTTTAAAAGAGCAGACTGTTTTGAAATATTAAAATATACTAGCGACTTCAGCTTTAAAACGGACACTGTTTTGAAATATAAAAATATATTCGAATCTGCATGTGTAAATGGGCAAACTGTTTTGAAATATTCAAAATATACTAGATACTTTCTCTGTAAAAGGGGCACTGTTATGAAACATTAAAAGTTAGACTAGATACTGAAGTTTTGAAAGGAACAGGCATTAAACATAAATATATACTAGATACTTTCTCTTTAGAAAGGACAGACTGCTTTGAAATATTATAAATATACAAGATATACAAGATACTGCATGTTTAAAAGTGCAGATGATTTTGAAGTATTAAAAATATTAGAGGCGACTGTTTCTAAATATTATAATTATACTATAATATAGACCGCATCTTTGTAAAGAGCCGACTGTTTCTAAATATTACAAAAACACTAGAGACGGCATCTTTAAAAAAAGAGCCGACTGTTTCTAAATATTACAACATCACTAGAGACGGCATCTTTAAAAGAGGCGACTGTTTCAATCTGACCTGCATCCGAACTGTCGGAACTGTCGGAGGATGAACTTGAGTCAGAGCTTGAGTCAGAACTTGAGTCAGAACTTTGAGCGTCCACCTCGGCCGCCTCCTGCTCCTGTTTCTGCTGCATCAGTTGCTTCGTCATCGTCTTCAGGTGGTCGCGCAGGTCGTCGCTGCAATCATAACACGGTTACATTCAAAGTAACACATTCACTGTGGAATTATTATAACTATTTAAAGACTGCAATCGTAACACGGTTACATTCAAAGTGACACATTCAGTGTGGAGTTATTATAACTATTTAAAGACTGCAATCGTAACACGGTTACATTCAAAGTGACACATTCACTGTGGAATTAGTATAACTATTTAAAGACTGCAATCGTAACACGGTTACATTCAAAGTGACACATTCACTGTGGAATTAGTATAACTATTTAAAGACTGCAATCGTAACACGGTTACATTCAAAGTGACACATTCACTGTGGAATTAGTATAACTATTTAAAGACTGCAATCGTAACACGGTTACATTCAAAGTGACACTGTCACTGTGGAGTTATTATAACTATTTAAAGACTGCAATCGTAACACGGTTACATTCAAAGTGACACATTCACTGTGGAATTAGTATAACTATTTAAAGACTGCAATCGTAACACGGTTACATTCAAAGTGACACATTCACTGTGGAATTAGTATAACTATTTAAAGACTGCAATCGTAACACGGTTACATTCAAAGTGACACTGTCACTGTGGAATTATTATAACTATTTAAAGACTGCAGTCGTAACATGGTTACATTCAAAGTGACACATTCACTGTGGAATTATTATAACTATTTAAAGGATCTGCCCATGTGAAGCCTGTAATGTAGAGGTACCCGTAAATGTATACTGGTTTTTAATTTTTATTATTAGTATTATTTTTATTATTGGTATAATTTTTATTATTAGTATTATTTTTATTATTAGTATTATTTTTTTAATACATACATATTTATATATGTACATGTATATGTAATGTTTTAAAGGTGTTATACATGTATGAATAACACTCATACTGTAAGTAATGATTTCAGGGCCCCCAACCCTGACATTACCTTTGATAAAACACTTACGTCAAACCACCGAGCCCAATGGTGGTGAAGAAGTTGATGGCAAAACGAGTATTCCTTGGATTATCTCTTGGTAAGATTCCTTCAAAATACTGCTGCAGTGATCTGGAAAAAATTTTTAAATAATAAAAAACTGTTACGAGCTTGCTACCATTGTAAAATGTGTTTGACTAATAAGCTTTTTTTAACGACTATAATTGTACCACCAGTGATTGTACATATTCTGTATATCTAGTCACACCATCAGAGACGGTGAAATAGGCTGGAAAATCATCTAGGTCTACTTAATTTTATTGCATGATTGTGTTTTTGACAATAAAAGTTTGTTCGTTTATTAACAGTTCCACTTCCCACCCCAACGTAGTAATTACTGATTTTGTATGATGTGAACAGTTTGTTCAGTTTACAGTGTCTCCACTAGCCGTTGATCTCGGTCTTGTTACACGTTTGGTCTGGGCTAGTAGAAATTATCTACTGTATTACTGTAATAATATATAGGGCACTAGCCAAAGCTTGTGAGGGATAGGGACTTTCTAAAACATCTGTCGAACACTGTTTTTTGTAACAGAAACACAAAGTGTATAGTACCAACCTCTTGCTACATTAACAGATTTAGATTTTTTTTTTTAATTATCTAAAGCAGATGATTTTAAACACTCAAAACTTACTGGTCTTTGAGTCTGTCATTAAGTTTTGGAAGTCCCATGAACTCCGACAGTTCCTGGAAGAGAATCTTGATGAAAATCCTACTCGCTGACGTCGTATCATCCTCATTCAACTTTACACAACTAATTACCTGAAATAAACAATACGCAATATCAGAAATCAAAAGCTGTGGATTTCATCAAAATGTCAGATTAACTGTGTACATAAATTCAGAAATCAAAAGCTGTAGATTTCATCAAGATGTCAGATTAACTGTGTACATAATTTCAGAAATCAGTAGAGAAATCATTGGCTTTGAAGTTCCTGAAAATCAATACAGCTTATTTCTGGATATAATATGTGAAATATTAAATCAGGTATTCTGCAAAAGTGAATGTGTCGCCTATCATAAACTTACTTGGTGTCTCTCAGTTGCATCCATTGATGTTCATCTCAATACAGGTTAAGAATTCTTTTTAATTAAACACATTAAAAAATTATTAATTAAAAACAATTTTAATTTTAAATCAGCATTTGAAATGACAAATAGAGATTATTAAACAAGCTTGTGTGTTGTACTGATTATATGAAACGAGTGTCAGGATTCTTATAGAGCGAGGGTAATACATGAATCCGGACACGAGTTGCGAGTGTAATAATTTCTTTATTATCCATATTATTTTTTTTATTTTTTTTATGAATAACAAAACAAGGACAGTCTCAAAATGTTTCCACCACAACTAGAAGGAGATGACAAAATGATGTCATATTTCATATGCAAAATCTGAATTAGGACTGGAGAAAACGTCATGTTATGACGACGTTTTCCCAAAATTACGTCATCACACTGTTATTACACGTGTGCTTCATATGATTATTATTAACTCGGTTATGATGAGCCATGTGGATAATAACACTTGTTATTACACGTGTGCTTCATATGATTATTATTAACTCGGTTATGATGAGCCATGTGGATAATAAAAACACAATGAACTTTTCTTTATAAATGAAACATAAAATGTAATTGCACATTTCATATACTCAGAGCTACGACTGGGGAAGCAACATGTTATGACGTCGCTTCCTAAAATGCCATCATTGGTTGGTCACGTCATTACTTGATATTACACGCGTGCTTGGTATGATTATTATTAACTAGGTTACGTTGAAACATGTGGATAATAAGATAAGACTATTACCCCCCAGGATATGGCGTCAGTGAGCAGCAGGTGAGCGAAGAACTTGGAGACGTTGCGTAGCTTGTTGGTCTCCAGACGATGGATCGTCTCGTACTGCTCCATGAATATAGTCTGGAATGGCTCCACGTACTTCTTGTCCAGCTGGCAGAACCGCTGAAAAACACACAATATGCATATGGCAGGATTTCTAAGCTCTCTTTAGAAACAACCCACAAAAAATAAATTAAAAAGCAGGTATTATGTACACAGTATTAGGTATATCGTGTTTCAAATGCAGTATCAGAGTGTCCTGAATAATTCTGGAACATTTTCTTTAGTATCACGTCAAGATTCGCTATGTACAAAAGATTCAGAGATCCCCGTATGCATTACTAGAACAGCACTAACACACTTCTAGCCTACCTGAGCCAAAAGACCGAAGAATTTCTCATATGTCCTCAGCTGTGCACAGCAGTCGAGAATCATGTTGCAAAGCTCAACCTGGAAAACAAAAAGAAACAATGCATTCTGACAGTACTGCTAAATCAATACAAATCAACTAAATATCTTGAGGCATGGATAATAAAAAGGCCAAAAAACTATATGTGTGACAGACGGACAGAAAAACAGACAAAAGTACGGAGCCGAAACCTATAGTGCCCTCCATTTGAACACATAGGTCACTAATAAAATTATAACACCTCAGCACATTTTTTATTTAAGGACACATGATCCACAAAGAAGGAAGGAAATGTTTTATTTAACAATGCACTCAACACATTTTATTTATGGTTATATGGTTCAGGACCACACAGATATTGAGAGAGGAACCCGCTGTTGCCACTTCGTGGGCTACTCTTTTCGATTAGCAGCAAGGGATCTTTTATATGCATCATCCCCCAGACAAGATAACACATACAACAGCTTTTGATATACCAGTTGTAGTGCACTGGTTGGAGCGAGAAATAGCCCAATGGGCCCACTGACAGGGATCGATCCCAGACTGACCACACATCAAGCGAACGCTTTACCACTGGGCTACATCCCGCCCCTGATCCATGAAGAAATAAAATAAAATTGGAAATAATAAACATTTACAGGTCATTCCATATACGGGTCTCCTTGTTGTCCCATTCTGAAAGCACTGTTTTATGTAAATGATTTTAAAACTTATTCTTGCAAAATTATGCCTATTTTTGGTCTCTACAATCTTTGAAACTGCAATAAGCAGTATGTTTTGGATTGGATGGGACAAAAAGGAGATTCTTATTGTAAAGCTATTACATGGAAGAATATAAGAATCCATCACATGAAGCAATTTGGGATTGAAAAAGTATACTACTCAAAAGAATTTAAGGGTCAGACATTATTTTCTGAATGTCAATTATATTAGCTAGACCATAATGTCACACATGGTATTGGTCCATTTTGACGAAAGTGGGTCTAAGCAACCCATAAATGAATTAAAATCCACTGTCATTGACACTGTCGACTTGTTCTAATGGCGAAAACATGCTTATATTTGCACGTAAATTAGGGCGAAAGCGAAAGGTTTGCTAAGTGCCCATAACTTGCTTTTTCACAAAGCGCTTCATATGCACGCTTTGCATGTGTATTCCATGTTCCCAATGCTGAATTTCTTTATAATTGGAGCTTGCGTTCGTGTACGGTGCACACTCCAAATTCGACAATGGTACGACGTCAACTGACTATTGAAGATCGAGGAAGGGCTATTGCTTGGCTTCAGGATGGCAATACGCAAAGAAATGTTGCTCTGAGACTTGGTGTCAGTCAGAGTGTCGTTGGCCGACTGTGGCAACGGTACCAAGCAACGAATTCTGTTCGAAATAGTCCACGTTCGGGAAGACCCCGAAGCACTACAAATAGAGAGGACCGCTACATCACCAATATGGCTCTACGTCAATGCACAACCACTGCACGCCGATTAGATGACAATCTGCGGACTGCGACTGGAACTCGAGTGTCTGATCAAACCATACGCAATCGTCTGAGAGCCAATAATCTACGCTGCCGTCGCCAGGCTGTTCGACCACCACTCCTACCACGTCACAGAACGGCCAGACGTCACTGGTGCACACTTCATCTGCGGTGGCAACGTGTTCAGTGGGGTCGAGTGATGTTCACTGATGAGTCCAGGTTTAGTCTCCAGTTTAACGACGGTCGGGTTCGTGTCTACAGACGTCCTGGGGAGCGCTTCGCTGACGTTAACGTTAGACAACGTCACCGGTTCGGTAGTGGCAGCGTCATGGTGTGGGGTGGCATCTCTATCCACCACAGGACCCCCCTCTATGTGGTGGATGGCAATCTGAATGGAATCCGCTATCTGAATGAGATTATCCGGCCGTTGGTTCTCCCAGGCCTTCAGCAGATTGGCGGCGGGGCAGTTCTGCAGGATGACAATGCCAGACCCCACCGCGCCAGGATGGATTGGCCAGCATATTAGCCTGACTTGGCCCCAATAGAGCACGCCTGGGACGAATTAGGCAGGAGAGTTCGGAATAACTATGCCCCTCCGGCCAACCTTCATGATCTGGGTCAACTTCTTATGGCAGAGTGGCAGGCCATTCCCCAAGAGTTCTTCAGACGTCTGATCAACAGCATGAGGCAACGATGTGTCGAGTGTATTCGCGCCAGGGGTGGATTCACACACTATTAAACGAATGTTCTAATGTGTAAAATCCATGTTTGACAACCTTCAACTTTGACAGCATGTCATGTGACTTTCTTGTATACAGTGACGTTTATTTGAGGTTTTTTGTAAATATGGAACAATAAATTAAATTTTTGGTGTAGTTTACATCATCAATCTAATACACTCTGAAACTTATTTGGTTATAAATTTTTGACCCTTAAATTCTTTTGAGTAGTATACATGTGAGGTAGTGCAAACTCCAACCTTGGATGAGTTTTAATACAGAAGAAAAAACAATCCCCGTACCTCCTGGCCCGGTTTGAGTTCCATCTTGAGCATCTTATGAGCGCACTCCTCAAAGTCGAGACTCGACTGAACCGTCAGGTAGATGGTGCGTCTCAACGCTACCAGGTTCGTTTCTGTGTTGTCAATAATCGTCTGTTTAGCTTCCTCATCTGTAATGAACACAATACAAAATGATGGTAAGTCATAGAATAAAATTATACTTGTAGACTGTCAGTATTATAAAATTATAGTAACTGTTGTAGATTGTCAGTCTTATAAAATTATAGATTTTATTGTCAGTGTTATAGCCTATATTTTGATAGGGTACTGATCGACTTTATTTACATGATATTTGTTTTTTTATAACAATAACAGTGGTTGCAAAACAAGGCATCGCGCGTCGCATGTGACGTTTACTACCCTCATTTCCGATGTCTGTTTTCGCCACAGTTGCTCAGACTCCAGTTCATATTTTCTTGGTTCTTGTCTGAATGTATGGGTTAATTTCTTCAGGAAAACTTTGAGTTTCCCATGAATACAGCGTCCATTACTGCTGATTGCCTTTGTTTTTAAAATATATTTTGTTTTGATTCATGAGCACACTCACTGGTAGACCCAGTGATTTTCCGCGATCGCGGAAAACGGACGGAATTCCCAGAATTCCCATTGTGAAACAGAATTACGATTTTCCGCGAAGTTAAAAAAAAAAAAAAAATCTATTTTACTACTGCCACACGCTGTAAAACTGACGATTGATCCGCGCGCAGTACCATTGGCAAACGCTAGACTGGATTATGCGCTTCACGGTAAACCAAATGGTCACATTGGAAACCAATCAAATACTTCGCGAACGTTAGCGAAACGTTTGTTGGCTAAACTTGGGGCTGGTTTACTACTTAGTCTGTTGCGCCTGCGCAGATGGGACAGTTTTTTTTTTCCAGGAGTAAGTTTAGCCAGCAGTTTGTCACTAACGCTTGTCTCGGAAGACAGATTTTTATGCTACACATTAAACCGAATGACCATTTCGGGAACCACCAGTCAAAATATGTTTGCAAACGTTTATCAAAAAACAGCTGGCTGAACGTTGCAATGTTACTTTATTTCCACTGTGTCATGAGCATACTTCAATTGGCAGACGACATTAGACTGTCAAAGAGATGATAAAATAAATGTTTACGTTTTGTGAACCCTAAGCCCCATTGAATAAAGCAGTGCACTTAATTGTTGGACAATCATGCTTTATGTAGTTATTACAATTGTACCCTTTGCTCCTGATGTTATTTTTCGCTACTCATATGTAGGCTTACTTTGATTTAATGACAAATAGTGACGCATGTCAACGCCAGTAAATTTTCGGACCCTTTAATTTGTCACAACGTGTGTTAGTTCAAATGTTAATTACATATTGTAGTCTGAAAGGGAAATGAAACGGAATTTACAAAAACATGAAACTGAAAATAGCTTTTTTTTTAAAATGGAAAACCACCAAGTCATGCTTGTTCTATTAATGGGCCAACAATTTCATCAACTATATGCATTACAAGTGGACTACATTGCACACTTCTGGTAACAGAGTCCAGCCCATAGAGCCCCCCCCCCCCCCCCCCCAGTACTGAGTGTCTGTAGCTCTCGATAAACCCCCCAACTCCTACTCTGGCAGTTCTAATGCCTACTAGTACTTCATTTTGCAACCGCTGAATAACATTATATTTTTAAGGCAGTGGTGCAGGTCTCTGGAAATTACAAACTGATCATTTCACTTGCACACTTCTCACACAGGTCTCTGGAAATTACAAAACGATCATTTCACTCGCACACTTCTCACGCAGGTCTCTGGAAATTACAAAACGATCATTTCACTCGCACACTTCTCACGCAGGTCTCTGGAAATTACAAAACGATCATTTCACTGGCACACTTCTCACGCAGTTCTCTGGAAATTACAAAACGATCATTTCACTGGCACACTTCTCACGCAGGTCTCTGGAAATTACAAAACGATTATTTCACTGGCACACTTCTCACGCAGGTCTCTGTAAATTACAAAACGATCATTTCACTGGCACACTTCTCACGCAGGTCTCTGGAAATTCACAATTAGCGAAGTTGGCGAGTGCCAGAGCTAGCCCTGAGCCATGCCCCTGACATTTTTCCAATTAGTAGCAAGGGATGTTGTATATACTTTCCCACAGACCTGACAGCACAAACCACGGCCTTTGATATACCATTGACTAGAATGAGAAATAGCCCAAATGGGCCCACCAAAGGGGATCGATCCCAGTCCGACCACGCATCAGGCGAACACTTTACTACTGGGCTATGTACTTTAAATAAGGAACATAATTATGTATGAAGAAATACGATGGATTTACTTACCCTGTTCTTCATCATCGCTGTCCTCCGATCCCGATCCCGATCCCGATCCGGACCCCGATCCACTTCCCTCGTCCGAGCTGCTCTCGTCAAGAATTTCTGAAATCACAATTATACGCTGACATACTTATGTGGCACTGCCAATTTACAGTTTGTGAGTGGGTCTTATAATATATTTTATGCAAAGCCAAATAGATAACACAATTTGGTGGGGGGAGGGCATAATTCCTTTTGCTGCCTTCCAATTCAGTATATATATATATATATAAAAATCAATTTCATAATGAAACAAATATGTCACAAATGATTATAAAATGATAACCACACATTGTTATTAGACCTGTTTAGAAGGTTTTTATTTTTATATATTTTATTTTATTTCAACCCATCAGAGTACTGATTTTACATATGTATTTATATTTTATTTCAACCCATCAGAGTACTGATTTTACATATGTATTTATATTTTATTTCAACCCATCAGAGTACTGATTTTACATATGTATTTATATTTTCATATGTAACATCCATGCAGGTCTCTGTAATACTTTAGTTATCTGATAGACAATTATTTTACATTTTATTATTCTTTTTATTATTATTATTATTTTATGTTTAAGTATACACACATTTACAATGGATTAATAAACACAGACACTGACATGTTTTGGTGTCTGTCTACACCCACCTTTCTTGAGAGCTTTATATTTGTCTTCATTATCCAGAAAGTTAGGATCTGCCCGGAATACATCTGAAACAACAAGGCAATTCACAAATCAAACACAGAAATTTAACAATATCCTAATACATCCAAGATATCCTAATTTTAAAATACATCTAAGAGATCCAATTTAAAATACATCTAAGATATCATAATTTAAAATACATCTTAGAGATCCTAATTTAAAATACATCTTAGAGATCTTAATTTAAAAATACATCTAAGATATACTAATTTTTCACACACCATCCGAAGTCCTCTTTCGAGCACACTATATTTTTTTTCCTAGCAGAACACATTTCTTTTGGCCTGCTACTTAAAAAAGCAACAGCAGGCCATTTATGTTTTCCTATTTTTAGCATTATAATATATGGTAACAAATAATGTAAATTCTTTAAAAACTGATTCATAAGACACTCAGATTCATGTTATATGGAAATGCATATAACATAACAAAATAAACATAATAATATGTGTTAAAAGTACACACAAAAAAAGGACAAACACGCTCAAAGAAATGAAAAATGTGCACCTAAATTTAAAGTTACAAATTCGCTTCACCATATTATAAAGGATGTGTTCTGTACCAAATATTATTAAATTAAGGGAGATAACTCTCCACTTACTGAGCAAGTCTTCTGGATCTTTGGCCTCCTCCAACGTCATCAAGTGGGTGAACTGGTCGGCCTCTTCTACAAGGTCAAGGTCATCCAACAGGGCTGGGTGGTCCTGTAAAAGGAAAACAAAGCAATCAAATACTGTAAATCACAGAATAGGAACATAAAATAGTGCAGCATATAGCTATAGGTTATTTAACACAGTGACACTGTTTAACCAGGTGTCCAACGATTGTTCCCATTCTTCGTCTATAGAAGAAAGGAAATGTTTTTATTTAACGATGCACTCAACACATTTTATTTACGGTTATATGGAGTCAGACATATGGTTAAGGACCACACAGGTATTGAGAGAGGAAACCCACTGTCACCACTTTATGGGCTACTCTTTTCGATTAGCAGCAAGGGATCTTTTATATGCACCATCTCACAGACAGGACAGTTCATACCATGGCCTTTGTTACACCAGTTGTGAAGCACTGGCTGGAATGAGAAATAGCCTAATGAGGATCGATCCTAGACAGACCGCGCATCAAGCGAATGCTTTACCACTGGGCTACCTCCTGCCCCTCTTGGTCTGTAGAATGATGGATAGAAAACAAACACACTTTGAAAACAGAATATTCCATTATTAGTTATTTGTATGAACTTCCCATAAACAGGATTAGACATACCACAGCCATAGCTTATTCCATTTACGAAGCACAGGGGTAGAAAAATCTGCCATTAGGTTCCTGACTAGAGATTTTCAAAGCTATCTTCGTGCTATGAAATGATAAAACCATCGTAGGTTATGATGTCACTATAGCACACACCATAGCGACGTTATAGCTTACAATGGTTTTATGACATCGTAGCACTACGGTTGTTTAGAAAATATGGGCACTGGAACCCATCACACCTGAGACAAATCCAACACCACATATGTAACTACATCTAGCCTCACAACCAGAGAAATAAATGAATGAATGAATGAATGAATGAACAAACAAATGAATGAACAAACAATTGATATAACAAGACTCCAGCATTCAATGAAAAAGGTTATTTTAGCATTTCGATGCAGCATAATAGAATGCCATCCAAAGAAAGGAATGATTTGGGAGACTCACCTTGAAACCGTCTTTCCTAATAGCAAACATCACTTCCAGCATGTACTGTACTCGCTGGTTCACGCTACCTTGATGCAAGATATTACGGAGCTGGTCGAATACAGCTGAAAACACAAATCAAATTATTATCAAATACAGCGCAATGTTCGATAAAAGTAAGAGACAGAAAAAAACCCTACTAAAACATGGCCTATCTTGTTAAAAAATTGTTGAAAATAATATTCTTTAATAGGATACAAAATGATTTTTAATAGGAAAGGAAAGGAATATTTCTGTCATGGTTCCTCGTCACATTTTTAACCACAGCTAGTTAGTGTCTAACATATTGTTATTTTGAAACTTGATCGAAAAAGGGAAAGACTGGAATCCAGCTATCACCACATAGGATGTTCCTACTGACTACACAGCAAGGGACCTTTTATATGTACTTTTCCAAAGACAGGAAAGCACACATCACAGTCTTTGATGTACCGTTTATGTGCCAGTGCGAAAAATCAATATGACATGTTTTTCAGAATAATTTTTCTTTTGTTTCATATAATGCAAAAAAAACCCACCCTTTTAAATGAAACAAAATATCTGAGAAACATATTGTTAAAATTTAATATTTTAAAAGAAAAAAAATTGTTGTGTCATAATCAGGTTGAAACTGAAGTCCCAAAAGAAAAAAAGAAAAAAAAGCTAATATTAACCAATCAGGAACAAGCTTTCAAATGAATGCAACAGGGTCATCAACATGCTCAAATCAGACTGAAAATATATCAGTAAGAACGCATTTATTCCTTGTATTCAATATCCAGTGAACACTGTTGCCTATCACCTGTAAAAAACATCTCTGAACGAGCAAATTGACAACGTTTAGTATGAACATTTACCATTGATTCCTCTCGGCGATACTTCTGTCAGTTTGGAACCACACTCCTTGAGGAAGCCGACGGCCACCTCCACCGAGTCATCAGTCGGGTTCTCTAACAGTAGAGTGAGAATCTCCAGACACAGCACCTCGTGAGCCTGTTAAACATTTTAAAACTATATTAGAAAATCTCTAACAGTAGAGTGAGAATCTCCAGACACAGCACCTCGTGAGCCTGTTAAACAAAGTAACTCAGTTAGTCACCATTTTAAACTATATTAGAAAATCTCTAACAGTAGAGTGAGAATCTCCAGACACAGCACCTCGTGAGCCTGTTAAACAAGGTAACTCAGTTAGTCACCATTTTAAACTATATTAGAAAATCTCTAACGGTAGAGTGAGAATCTCCAGACACAGCACCTCGTGAGCCAGTTAAACAAGGTAACTCAGTTAGTCACCATTTTAAACTATATTAGAAAATCTCTAACGGTAGAGTGAGAATCTCCAGACACAGCACCTCGTGAGCCAGTTAAACAAGGTAACTCAGTTAGTCACCATTTTAAACTATATTAGAAAATCTCTAACGGTAGAGTGAGAATCTCCACACACACAGCACCTCAGTGAGCCTGTTAAACAATATTAGTAAATCTCAGTTAGTCACCATTTTAAACTATATTAGAAAATCTCTAACAGTAGAGTGAGAATCTCCAGACACAGCACCTCGTGAGCCTGTAAAACAAGGTAACTCAGTTAGTCACCATTTTAAACTATATTAGAAAATCTCTAACAGTAGAGTGAGAATCTCCAGACACAGCACCTCGTGAGCCAGTTAAATAGATAATGACTTGTTAACAGTATAAACCTGACATCCTACATCATTAACTAGTTCTTATCTTTATCCTGCAGACAATAAACATTAAGGGGAAAAGCTATTATTTCTGTTATTTTAGCTACATGGTATAATGACCTAGACGTCAAATGAGCAATTTTGTAATGTAGCTATGTATATGTTACATATGTGATGTCAAAATGGATAATCTGTTAGTATATGTTTATGACTGCTTTACTCGGTCATCATAATCAGCCAATAAAAACAGTGGTTGCAGGATAAACAAGTTAACTTAGTTAACTACCACTTTAAACTCAAAATAGAAAACGACGCCTCAGGCTATTTTTAAACTACAGTTATTTGATGCCTAACATATCGTTGTTTCAACATTTGGTCGAGAGAGAAAACCACATCAGCTACTCTTAGCAATAACACAACAAGATATCTTTTACAGGCATTTCCTCATAGCTAGAACAGTATACAGGGCTCGAACTTAACAACAGCACCGATGGCAATTGCAGTCATTGAGATATAAATTACCGTAGGTCGGGAGCATCACGTCGGTAAAGTTCCTCAATGATGGCAAAATGTATACACCAGTACATTATCTGCCAATATAATATTAGTACATTTAAAATATGTCTACACACAACAAAATAACCTTTCAGTCTTATTTATTTGCTTCAGAATTTTTTTTTTTTTTAAACTGCCATGGCCAGGCTTTAAATTGTCGTCGGTGGGCTGTTTTACACGGGGCAATTTTGTTTTTAAATTGCTGTAGGAGACAAATTCTTAAGATCAAGCCCTGAGTATATACCACAGCCTTTGATATACCGTATATTGCCGTGTATTAGCCGACTCCTTGTATAAGCCGACCTCTTAGTTTGATCCTAAATATCAAGTACAAAATCATCGGCCTCGTGTATAAGCCGAAGTCATCTTTTGTCCAGTCGTACATTGTATTGGTTTCAATAATACTGTCAACAGATAGACTTGTGCCTTTCTTTTCATTGTATTTTTTCCCCTTTAATTATAACAGACACGGTAATCGTCATCTCAATGCTAACATCTTCCATGCCGTGCAAAAATAATTTAGCACTGATAAATCATAACAGGAAAATAAACAATTCAAGCTGTAACAACATATTGCACATAAGTAATTAAATTATTCACTAGACAGCAAATAATAAACTCATTAAGGCATGTTTAATCCCTGTTTTCCCCTCCACACAGAAAAACGATTCTGAGGTCCATGGCTGTTGTTTACACAAAATTGTGTAATCCAATCAAATAAAAGCTTACAAAATGATATAAACAGAGGTGTCAAACAAAGATGGCGGAACATGTTTTTACCATTGAAATGACAATAAAACAAGTAATTTTTATTATTATTCATCAAACTATTAATGCATTCAAGAACAAAAAACTACATAATATTGCATGATGGGGTGTATTATTTATACTGTGCACAAATTATTGTTACATAAGCTGTGAAAGGCTCTAAGGGTCTGATCAAAATTTGTTAGTCGGGGTCGGGAGCGATTTCGATCTGAATTTTATGAACCAATTTGTTGCCTCTCTTCTTTTGGAAAGTATTTCTAGACTTTAAAAGTCGGCTAATACACGGCAATATACGGTACCAGTCATGGGGTACAGGTTAGAACAGAGAAAAAACCCTGATAGCATACAGACTGATCGACCCAGTGACTCAATGCAGTTCAGGTGAACACTTTACCACTGAGCTATATACCACTGAGCTATATACCACTTAGATTAATGTTCGGATACCAAATCAAATTAAAAAAAAAAATTGATCAAAGACTGCAAAACTTTAACACTGAGCTACACACAAATGTTGATACTGTCATCGCTGGTGCTAAAAAAACGAATACATAAAAATTCAAAACAACCAACCCACAGAGACCAGAAATTAATAATTTTAAACACTAAACAAAAACATTTTTAAATCCCTTCAAAATGGCAAATTAAAAATGAGCTACATGGCATAATTTTTTGAAAGTTTAAATTACTATACTTAGAAACAAATACGGTATTATCATGACATCACTAGAACACATTGATTTATTAATCATCGGCTATTGGATGTCAAACATTTGCTAATTTTTACATAGTTTTAGCGAGAAAAACCACTAGTTTTCCATTAGCAGCAAGGGATCTTTTATATGCACTATCCCACAGACAGGATAGCACATACCATGGCCTTTGATATACCAGTTGTGGTGCACTGGTTGGAACATGAAATAGCCCAATGGGCCCACCAACCGGGATCGATTTCACACCGACCACGCATCAAGCAAGTAATTTACCACTACGTCCCCCTCCCCCGACCAGGTTGAAAGTGTCCAAGTCTTACCACTTGCTGATTTACAAGATGTGCCACAATCCGAGTTGTTGTCAGACATAACGTCTTGTCGTTTCTACGGTAACCTTTCTTGAACTGGAGGACAACTCTACGCAACAGAAGCTCTCCTATTTGAGGAAACTGAAATGTGAGAAGATGGCAGAAAATAAAAACATTAGTCAAGGGTACATAACAATCTCAAGTGCAATCTCAAGTGCATCAGCATAGGAGATACGAGTGTCGAAGTTCACCTTTTTGAAACATGTCAAATGTTATACTGCATCAACACAGGAAATAAAATTTTACAATATCAGTGGTTGATGACCGATTTAAATAACACACAATTTAACATAGAACACATTTGATTAATTAATCATCAGCTACTGGATGTCAAACATTTGGTAATTCTGACACACAATCATTAGAGGAAACCTGCTACATTTTTCTATTAGCAGCAAGGGTTCTTTTATATGCACTTTCCCACAAACCCGAAAGTTGTGGTGCACTGGTTGGAATGAGAACAAACCCAATCAGTTGAATGGATCCATCGAGGTGGTTCGATCCTGCGACACATGCACCTCCAGCAAACACTCAATCGACTGAGATCAATCCTGCACCACACACAATTTGTGCAATAGATCACTGTATTGTAAACTATGCAAATACCTTTGTGTTTATGATGGATACTAGAGCAGCATAGACGTGGGTAAATGTTGGTGATAAAGTCTGAGCCTGTAGAATCGACCGCACTAAAAGACCCCTGTTAAACAATAAAAACAATTTCTGTAAATTACACTTAGTTAATATCACACTGGTTAGTTTTAAGTGCAAATTTGCACCTTTGAGAAAGTTCATGACATATTTTCACATATAAACAACGTAGCACATTTTCACAATGTGTAAATTCAAAAACATGAAAAAACATACAACTAAAACAGAAATGTTTACAGTAAAATCGGATTAAAAATTAACAAATATAACTCACATTGCATTATGGATTTATGAAAGATTGTCAGTGTACATGGTCTGCTGTGAAATAAAAATTCTAAATTTAGTATGTCAACAATTAGAATATATCACAAGGAAGAAAAAACCCACTTCTTCCACTTCCTGTCATGTCTGGAAAAATTTGGGAAAGTGGTGAATCGAAAGACTTGCAATAAACTTACTTAAGTTGTACTTGTTTCAGAACTGGAAACAAAATAAACTTATAAAACCTTGTTCATTTTACATTATTTATTTACTAAATACAGTAGAATCTCGTTGGGTCGAACTCGAAAGGGTCAAATATACCGCAACACTCGAACCAAAAACGAAGTCGAGAGTTACACTTACTGTATGTAAATCACATGGTTAGGTTGAACTACCATAAGGGTCGAAAACTTTCTTAAGCACCAATGGGGTTCAAGCCAACAGGATTCAACTGTAGTTATCCTTTTAATTCATTTAACAAAAATCTAACAGCTTACCCATTTCCATTTCAGGAGAGTGATTTTCCACTCGCCTTAATTTTGCTCACGGCAAAGACTACATCATCATTTTCTATTAGTTTCACTTTCATTATTCTTACAGATAAAGGTTTTTTTTTTAAAAATCCACATGCTCACCTTCCTCTAACAATATTTTCCTGAAACAATTCTCTAACAACTGGGATGATGTTGGAAACGTTCACTTTGTTCACCAAACCATTAATACTCTTCTTGAGATTTTCCCACGAAATCCGCTGATACGCCACGCTGAAAACAAAGATCAAATCACACGATTAATATGTACTGTTTGGGACTGAGAATTCAAACAAGAATACTGGTCAAGTACATGATACACCTGTCAAAGAGTTTAACAGAAAGTTTGTTTGTTTTGTTTAACGACACCACTAGAGCAACACTGATTTATTAATCATTGGCTATTGGATGTCAAACATTTGGTCATTTTGACATGTAGTCTGAGAGAGGAAACCCGCTAACATTTTTCCATTAGTAGCAAGGGATATTTTATATGCACCATCCTACAAACAGATAGCACATACCACAGCCTTTGATATACCAGTTGTGGTGAACTGGCTGGAACGAGAAGAGTTTGACAAAGAAGCACACACATTAATGGATTGTTACGTGTATGATCGATTACAATGGTGTGGGATGGATCAACTACTGATGGTACTGCACCAAATGGAGAAATTGCTGTCTGATTTAAGTTACTGTACTTTATTAGAGAGAAACAGTTTATTTAAGTAATGTAAAGTAAATCATCTTAGCTTCTTCAATGGATGAGCAAAATATTTCTGTTATATTCAGAATCTAGACAAATTATGTTATTTATGTCTGACAGGTCAGTTATCTAGTAGAATGAAGAACAGTAGGTTTGGTTGACCTAGTGATGATATGAAATACTGCCATCCCAATCTGTACTTACATACAAGGTTTGATGAAATGAATGGATGATATGTCCCAGACAAGAAAGTTAACACACAGATGGACATATGGATGGACAATGACGACCACTCAGACACTGGCGTATTTCCAGGGGTATGTTCTTTATGGGTATCATGAAATAAATTCAGGTACTGGACAACAACTTACACTCAATAGGTTCTTTGATAATTTGTTGCTTAGTGCATAAGCAAACTGTGTATCTCTTAAAAATGCAACCGACTTGTTTATTTTGCACAAGAACATACCACTCGACTTGTGCAATAAATAGGAAGTGAAAAGAATGTATGTGAAGTTCTGTATATGTATCAAACACGTTGACAGAAAAACAGAGAGGAAACCCACTACTGCCACATAGGTTACTCCTACTGAAAAGCCAGAAGGTACCATTTATAACCACATACCCATAGACAGGACAGTAGGGAACAATATTTCAAAATCTTAGGAACCTAACTCAGCTGAAATGATTTTCACCAATAGTCCGTCCCACGGGGAACACCTTTTATCATACTATGGAATTCACTACAAGTTATTTATTTCTGAGCTGAATGTTTTCTAAATTGGACACAAAAATAGGTGGGGGTTTTCTTATTTCCGAAACAAAACAAAAAAATTATTTACAAAAAACATTGCGGTAGGAAGATGGAACGGACTATAGGTAACTAATTGTTTGGTTACATACATTAGTAAATACAAGTCTCATGATCCCCAATTTATAACTCTTAATTGTAGAAAGCAACGGTTCAAGATATACCTGACTGGCAATTTGTGTGAATTTAAAGTTGTGGAAGCAACACATGAACATGATGAAAGTTTGTATAAAATATAGTGTCCTGCATAGTACATACTACAGCCATTATGTACGAGTCATTGGGTACTGGTAGGGATAGGAAAAATTAATTCACCAATGATGGTCAATCTCCGTAGGGAACATTTTGTTTAGTGACAGTTGGTGATCAGTTGAAAATTGAGTACCATTTAACGTTTTAGAATTGTGTAGCAATCTCTGAAATTTGTGTAGCGAATAGAAAAATATTGTCCGCTCAGGCAAGCACTCGATACCTAGGCTGCATACCTCCACACAAGTAAAATACGCTCAAAGACGCTAATATCAACTTGAATAACACCATTTAAATACATGTATTTGTTGCATATCACTCGAATAAGCATTGGTCCATTTGTCTTGACAGTGAAAATCTGCTCAGACAAGCTAAATGTACCTCAATGGTTGTCCAGTGGACAAATAAAAATGTATAACGCGGTTTCATTTTGAGAAACCAAAAACATTGCCCTTGGATTTGAAGAAAACTAACAACTGAACTTATTTAGACAAGTGAAAATATTGGTGGACAAGTGGACTTCTATAGTCCTTCCCACCAGGGAAAGTCATTTTCTTACTGTGGTATGTACTACAATTTATTTATTTCTGAGCAGATTGTTTTCTATATTGTACACAAAAATAATGTGGGTTTTTGTTATTTCCAAAACACTTTTACTGTTCTTCTTACGTTAACTTAAACTGAAATTATTTACAAAATATCAATATTCATGGGGGCTGGGAAGGACAACAGACGTACTTGTTTGGTGGACTAGTTTTGAACCCACCTGCTCTTGTCTGTAATCTGTTCCTGCATCATTCTCAATCTAGCAGGGGGTATGTAGGCACCCCCAGTTCGGCCGGTGAGTGCTGCCACGCCCTCTGCTGTGTTTTTCTTGACGGGCTCCGGTGCGGTGGTCGAGTTCCCCGGCTGTGTTTCAGACTGTTTCTGAGCCTTGTCTGCTGATCCACTGAAAACAAGAAAACTTTCTTAAATATTCAACATTCAGGAAGGAAGGAAGGAAATGTTTTATTTAACGATGCACTCAACACATTTTATTTACGGTTATATAAGGCGTCGGACATATGGTTAAGGACCACTGTTGCCACTTCATGGGCTACTCTTTTCGATTAGCAGCAAGGGATCTTTTATATGTACCATCCCATAGACAGGGTAACACATACCACGGCCTTTGATGTACCAGTCCTGGTACACTGGATGGAGCGAGAAATATCCCAAATGGGCCCACTGATGGGAATCGATCCCAAACCAACCCTGCATCAAGCAAGCCTTTACCACTGGGCTACATCCAGCCCCGTAATTTCCATAAATCCCAATCCAATTGTTGTGGGGGGGGGGGGGGGGGGGGGGGGGGGGGGGGGTTGCCATTTCTCCTAATTTCAAGGACTTTTTACAAATTATAAACTGCGGGTATTGAAATATGTTAAGAACAGTCCTTCAGGTTACCAGGAGGTAATTGTATTAAACAAAAACTACACCTGACTGGGCTAGCTCTGGGTGTAGACAATTTTACCAAGTTATCTAAATTCCGAACCAAAATGTTAACAACTACCAAAAACTGCTCTCCTACCATTATTTTTTGTTAGATTTTACCCACATTTTGTCCAGACAGAAATCTTGAAAAAACCATTACAATGACACAGATTCCACATACTAGATGATAACTATGTCACCTATATGCTTTTTGCCCTAAGCAATCTCAGCGAAGTCGATATAGGTGACATAGTTATCATCTAGTATGTGGAATCTGTGTCATTGTAATGTTTTTTCACAATTTGTGTCTGGACAAAATCTGAGGGAAATGTAGCTGTAATTAAAGGTAGGAGAGTAATTTATTGTAGTTGTTAACAATTTGGTTCGTACTTTAGTAAACTCAAAAAAATTGCAGAAACCAAATTTTTTTCTCTCCAAAATTATCAATCATGCTGCCATGAAATTCTTTTGCCAAATTAAAATAGAATTCGCCAGTTATGTTTAAAATTCGTAGTTAGTGAATTTGTGGAGTGCCAGAGCTAGCCCTGCCTGAATTGTGATCAGTTGCATGTTATTCAACTATAAAATACCCTTACAAGTACTGATCAGTAGAATGAATAACACCAATGTATTAGTATGTCTGTACAGATATAGTTTGTACTACAATGGAAACGTAAAAATTTCATAATTGTTTTGATACCAGGCCCGTAATTTACAATAACCGGCACATAAATAAATATTCACCAAATACTTTTCGTTTAAGGCTAGTAATGGGTAATTTTGGGTCCAGATTTTCTAAGCTGTTTTAGCACTACGATATCATCAAACCATCACAACCTATGGCGTGTGTAGCCTACAATGGTTTAACGATATCACTGCCCTAAAATAGCTTTGAAAATCTGTAGTCCAATTACTAAAAGCAGGAGTTCTGAACTTGCATATTCCACCAATAGTTTTTTCTCTCTCAGATCATGAACGTAATATGGCCAGCTACGAAAAAATAGGATAGTTTGAGATGAGAAGAGGGATCATGATTGTATGGACCTCAGAGATGTATTTTTTAACATTATATAACTAAAATATAACAGAATCACCAGCTAAATAACAGATTTCTATTTCACCTGCTAAGGAACTACACTTTTTGCGATTCACAGGACGCTATTGTGAAGCGTGACATCTCATGGAAAAACTAGTTACGAGTCACTGGTTCAGACAAAGTAAAAAAGAAAATGACATGGCATCTCGGGCAATCGATCCTATGAACAATCGCACCTCAGGTGTGTGTGCTACCACTGAGCTACACTTGTCCCCACCTCTACTACAAACAACACAAAGAGCACCAGATGTCATTCAGAAAATAGAGATATGTACCTGATATATTTACCTATCTACCCCATCTTTATTCGTTTTATCATCACTGCCTCTCTCCCTCCGTTCCTCATTTCTCTCACGTCTTCCGTCATCCCTGCGATCATTCCGTCGATCTCGCCAATCACTCCTTTCTTCTCTCTCTCTCCGTGTTGAATCCCGCCGATTGTAATCTCTGTCGGAGTTCTCTTTTCTTCTCTCATTCCCGTAATCAGGTCGATTCGAACGATCGTTGTATCTGTCGTCTTTATCGTTTCTTCTTTCGTTTTCCTCTCTTCTGTCTTTTTCTTTCCTCCTGTCCCTTTCTTCTCTCCTGTCTTTTTCCTCTCTTCTGTCTTTCCGATCCTTGCTTCGACTCCGTGATCGTTTATCTCTTCCTCTTCTCCTGTCTGTCGATTCCCCGTTAATTTCACGGTTAACACTTACTTCATTATCATCCTGTTCTTCTTCGCCATAGTCCACCAGTTTCTTCAAGCTGAAATATATTTTCTAATGAAAACTTGCTTTCAAAATAATTTTTTAATATTTTAATATTAAAGTATTGAAGTTTTTTGGAATACCCAATTTTCTCAAAACTTTAGTTTGTATAAAATCAGGAAATTCACCCCCATTTTTAAAATAAAATTACAGTTACGAAAATTTTGAAATAAAAACAGACTACCTGCAATTATACAAGTGTTCTCGCTACTCCATTTTGCTGCCCTCCTTTCACTTTCAAGTTCTGCTGCCCTCCATTATTTTCCCGCACCCTACTATATTTTACAATATATGGTAACCAAGCTTTCCCTCTCTTTCTGTTTTTTTTGTTGCTTTTTGGGGGGTTTTGTTGTTTTTAACAACTACAGATGTTTAAAAAATAAATAATAAAATAAAAATAAAATCACTACTACCTTTCAGCCGATGGGGCCTCTTTCCTTACGTCTGGTTTCTAAAATAAAGAGAATTTTCTTTTATTGTAACAAATCAATAATGTGAAAAATGTGCAGGTACAACTACAGGTAAAACTGAAGAGGAAGGGGAATCTCACAAAATCTTTAATTATTTATCACACAATTAAAATAAAATTAAGAAGCTGTTCACAAGAGTACAAGTGTACAAAGAGTATGTCATTTTGCTAAGCCCTCCACTACAATCCCCCTCTAAGTCTTAAAAATGTACAAAAATTTATGCTGGCATCAACACTCTCTGTAAGTATTTGTTAAAATACCGACCTCCATTTAAGAGGGCCTAAATGTATCACTCACCTGAGATTACATACAATTGTACATGATATAGTTCAAGGAGTCATTTTCACCTCCCCTTAGCATGGGAGGTGGGTTTTTCAGTATTAGAAGTATTACAAAATTATTAATATCAATGTTTAATACAGTAATGTCTTAAATGGCTCCCCACAATTTAAGTTCAGAGAGCAATTACAACCTGAAGTCTAAACTGGTGATACAAATAATTGTGAACAGCCCCTAAAGCATGTAATTAAATAAATGTATGTAACAACAATTTAACAACAAATGTATATCAACATCTGACTTACCTGTAATCAATCTTACCTGTAGATATTTGCATAAGTAAAAGTAAAATCACAATTACTAACCTGAACAAATGAAAAACATCTTTCTGGAACACTTTAACAACTCCGAATAAATATTATTCACAATATACATGGGTATGTAATATATGTAAAATACAACAGATTTACATTCACATTATCCACATGTAATTCCATACTAAAAATTACAAAAACTGAGAGCAGGCCTCTAAGAATTGATATTTGTTTTAAGGTTTACAACCCATTTTATTTTATTATGCATAACTTATTATTGCACAATTTATTATTTCATTGTATGTTTTAACATGGTTTAAAACAGTATTTATTAAACAAATATAAAATGCAGTCCTTGGTTTTTGAAAATTATAGGCGAGTGGAAAATCGCACACCTCAATATGCTAAGGTGAGTGAAAAAATCACTCTCCAAAATAAATAAAACAGCCGATTGGATTTTGACTGGTACGTCTACAAAATAGTCTATTAAACCAGTATTTCCCCGATTTGTTCAACAAAGAGACATACCAGTTTAACGACTGCATGGAAGCCACTGCCATGTTTTTCATTTTTATTGTTTTAATAAAAGGACCTTCCTATCAGCTAAATGAGCTATGAAAACTAGATTTTTGTAAACAATGGAAATAAATATACCCATCTATTTTACGTGTGCCGTTTGTTGAGTGTAACATGCGGTTTTTCTCACTCGTCAGATTGAAATTAAGTGAGCTGTACGAGTGCGATCGCACCTGCTCACCTTAAAAAGCAAGGTGTGAAAATGTAATCATTACCTGTAGCAGATCAATCATTTCCATTTTTAAACAGACAAGTAATTGAATGAAAGCTGACTAAACCTTGTAAAATTAATTTTAATGAAGTCTGCGAGGATGAAAAATGGATTACACAAATCTACTTACCTCTAAGAGAGACTTACACAAGTAACATACAAACGTAACAAATCACTCTCACAGTTTTCAGAGGGCTGTATTGGAAAGTTCTATAGATACCTGTATGATGCTGGATACAGCTTTCTTTGGGGAAGGATCTTCATCCGAGTCGGTGGTGGAAACCTCGCCACTTTCCGTGTCACTCGTGGTGTCACGTTTCTGGTATCTCCTCGGTGATGCAGCGTCAGTTACAGGCACTTCCTTCTCATTCCTGGCATCACCAGCTCCAGACTTTCCTTCCAACATCTCAGCACCATTTCCATCTTTTTCTGAGTCACGTTCAATCTCACCAGTTGCAGAATTCTTCTGAGGAACCTCCTTCCCACCATCATCAGCAGAATTTTGGTCGGATCCAGACAATTTTAATACTTTAGATTTTGGACTTCTGCTACTTGGACTACTAGATGTCTTGCGTGCAGAAGTTTTGTCCTTAGCGGGTGAAAGAGATTTACGTTTTTCTGAAGACTTGTTTCCATTTTCCTTCTCACTACCTTTTTTCTCAGTGCCATCGCCCAATCCAGATCCATCTCGGATTATTTCTTTCCCAATATCATCATCATCAATTTGTTTTTCTTTCCTGCCTGACGTGTCCTGCGGTTTCCGAGGACTTTCTGATGCAGAACCTGGGCTAGATGAACGAGCATGCTTTTTTGATGTTTTTCCTTCGGAAAGATTTTCCTTTCTTTGGTCACCATCTTGGTCTTTGGAATCACCATCTAAGCTTTTGTTGTTGTCAGAGACAGCTGATGAAACAGCTCTGCCTTTCACTGGAGAGGACGACAGACTCCTTCGGTTAGACTGAGTATGAGGCGATGAATCACTTTTTGTGGAATCTTTCTGGCGATCACTTTCTTTCCCGCTATTTCTGTCGCCATCAGCAGTTCTGCTAGAATTGATTCCCAAATCAGAATCAACATCAGAACTTCTGTGACTCTTCTTGGGAGGCACCAAGCGACGCCGTTCAGACTTCTCCGAGCCCGAATCTGACCCAGTTTCATAGCCTCGTCTCTTGGTCGACGTCTTTCCTTTGGAATGATCAGAAACCGATTTCTGATCCAAGTGGCCTTCGACCCGGTCACCATCTCCTGACTTGTTAGAAGCTGAATCAGACCTGGTCTTGAGATCATCTGTTTGACTGGAGACTTTCTTCGGAGATTTGTGAGGACTTGAATCAGATTGGGTGTCGCGCTTATTTCGTTTCTCTGGGACGGAATCTGAACCGATTTTAATACTCGAAGACGGCTTGTCAAGATTTTCACCTGAATCGCTGTCATGCCTACTACGTTTTAACGTTTCACTTCTTATTGTCGGCCTGTCTGGACTAGGACTGGAGTCCGAGTTGTGTCTTCTTGATTCTCTTTCTCTCTCTTTTTTAGATCCATCAGCACCATCTCTCAAAGAATCAGACCTTCGCGACCTGCTAGGACTACTGGACCTCTGTGACCTGTTAGGACTATTAGACCTCCGTGACCTGTTAGGACTATTAGACCTCCGTGTCCTCTTAGGACTATTAGATCTCCGTGACCTGTTAGGACTGTTGGATCTCCGCGACCTGGCAGGACTGGTTTCCATGTCAGAACCTTTTCTCGATCTTCGCGGTTCATCTTTTCTTAAACTTTCTGAACCATTTGAATATCTGCTTCTTGCCGAGTCATCTCTTCTTGAGTCGTCCCTTCTTCTTGAGTCGTCCCTTCTCGAGTCATCCTTTCTCGAGTCATCCCTTCTTGAGTCGCCTCTTCTTGATTCATCTCTTCTCAAGTCACGTCTTCCCGAGTCATCCCTTCTCGAGTCGCGTCTTCTTGAGTCATCCCTTCTCGACTCATCTCTGCGTGATCGTGAAACATCTGAATGACTACCAGAGCGGGAACTCGGTCTTTCCTGCCTCCGATCATCTCTAAACCGACGAGAATTTTCTGATTCACGTTCCCTGTGCGAGTCTGACCGCTGATGCCGTTCATCTGTGTGCCTTCTGTAACTTTCCGAGCAAACGTCGGATCGCGAACGAGATCTTTCATCAGGCCTTTTCCTTGAAGAACTATCAGAATTGGCATTTGTCTCCAACCGGTCCTTAGCCAACAAATCTCTACTGGATACATGTCTTCCGTTTCTTGTATCGCTTGGAGATTTTCTTATGTCACTAGAATCATGTACACTGGAATGTTTGCCGTTGTCAGTAGGAGATGCTGCCATTTCATCTTCTGATGATGACGATGATGATGACGAAGACGATGATGATGACGAAGATGATGAAGAACTTGTGCTTTCCGAGTCTGATGAAGAATCTTCGGTGGCACTATCAAGTTTTTCTCCATCTTTGGATTTGCTTGCATTTTTGTCTGCACTTGAGCTGGAATCACTGTCACTTGTAGATGGAGTTCTCCTGTAATATACAGAATTAAAAACTAAAAGCAAAAGACAATAACAAAATGCCAGTAACTACAGATATAGGGGGGGTGGGGGGAAAACAACTTTCTATTATGTTCCAGTTAAATACATAAGTGCTGACGGATTTCTTCCTGTAGTGTGTGTTTATTAGTGGTTACTGTTACGTAAAATATTTGTTATTGGCGAAAATTATCAATGTAACATTTGGTATTTAGTGTCAAATTTACAATTTTTGTTGTATTAGAGTGGGAATGTTTTCGCTATAGAAATATCTCTGGCGGAAGATAGCGATCATAAACATACAAATGTCTGTCTTGCTCTCGAATGGCGGAGTACTCGGGTTAGGCCCAAAACACACCAGGTCTCCGTCTGGGTCTGGCGAGTATGGTGCCAGTCCAAAATGAAACAAACTGAATCGAATGTGACAAAACATAGCGCATCTGTCCTGACGTCAACTACAGATCTGGCAACAAACCTCATAGAACAACCGCGATGATATAATTTCCTCCCACACCCCCATAACAATATTTTTTAGAATTAGTGTAAGTTTAGGGTTAGTTATATGCAATACCTTTTTAAACATTTTGTTCTATAAAAGCAACATGTTTATATTTCGTAATCCAGTATCACTATGCAGGGCATAAAATTTGGCACGAACGATTTTGTTGTTCGTCTGATGGTTATGCAAAACCAATATCGACACGAACGACGGATTGTTCGTGAAAAAACTATAATTGTTCGTCAGAAAATGATAACTATTTTTGGAATAAAATAATAAGAGAACTGGCCTAGCATTGCAGGTATGAGAAAAAAACAATGTATTTTTTAAAGGTATGTAATAAATACAGAACCTCACATACATTATTTTTCCTTCCTATTTATTTCACACCGTTTATTGTGAGCAAGAACATACCATTCAACTGCTACATGGTCTTGTGGTAAATATTCTTGCACACAATAAACTTGTGAAATAAACAGGAAGCGAAAAAAACATATGTGAAGTTCTGTATATTTATTTACTTTTTGACACCTGTGTGGTTATATTGAAATATATGTATTAATTCTGAAACATATATTGTAATGAAAACAAGTACAACCCTTGCTAAATCAATTTATTAAAATACGACTACACAGCGAAGAAAATAGTACGTTTAATAAGGGACTTTAAAATAACGAAGTGGAAATTAGAACATGATGAAACTGAGTTGCAGCATCGATTGGATCGATCGAGGATTCGCAGAACTTCGGGTCTTTCCGTTCAGATCCGGAAGCTCAGACTATTGTTTGGCACCAATAAGTACTCCCCTGTAACAGAACCGATGGGGTAGTGTGCTGAAATGTAAATGGCAGCTTTCAAGTTAGTCCCAGCATACCAAATAATAATAATAATTTAGTATTTATAAGAATTTGGAGAAAAAGTAAAGTTTGTTTTATTTAACGCCTCTGGAGCACATTGATTTTTTATCTTATCATCGGCTATTGGACGTCAAACATATGGTCATTCTGACACTGTGTTTTAGAGGAAACCCGCTGTCGCCACATAGGCTACTCTTTTTATGACAGGCAGCAAGGGATCTTTTATTTGCCCTTCCCACAGACAGGATAGCACAAACCATAGCCTTTGTTGAACCATTTATGGATCACTGGTCGGTGCAAGTGGTTTACACCTACCCATTGAGCCTTGCGGAGCACTCACTCAGGGTTTGGAATCGGTATCTGGATTAAAAATCCCATGCCTCGACTGGGATCCGAACCCAGTACCTACCAGCCTGTAGACCGATGGCCTGCCACGACGCCACCGAGGCCGGTGAATTTGGAGAAAAGCCACGAAAATCGCCCATCTTAGATTCTCATTTGATTACGGTTGCCGGCTAACCTTTTCATTTGTATCTGAACCACTTAAGAAAATCATTCGTGCAAACACTAAAACCACACAAACGACATATTGTTTGTCTGAAAAAAATCAAATTTTATGCCCTGCTATGTTTTGCCTTTGAAAAATTTGACATTTTGACCATGTCTAAAATTTCCTCCACAAGGGTGCTTTTGTTGGTGCTTTTGGTACAAATATAGCACAGAAGACACAATGAGGTATTGAGACTAAAGGTTCCGTATACGCTGAAGTTCATTCCGTCAAAATACACCCAATGAGATTTTATAAGTATTAAAATGCAGTCTCACTTGTTGATCCACTGCGTGGTCGAGTGGTTACAGTGCTCAGCTAGTCCCGATGGGCTAGCTGGATTTGAACTCCAGACCCTAGCACTACTTAGTTTGCAGTGTTTAATGCAATGTCCACTTGATATCACTAATCCAATACCCCAAAGGGGGTGCAGGTGGAAATCTTTCCCATCAAGAAAGGTATATATTAATCAATATGGATTTCTTATATTTATTGTTGTTTATTGAAGTACATTTATTTAAAGATATGAACGCATTGATATATATTGATAACACATTAGAGTTACAGACCCAGACATCAAAATACACCAGACATGCCATCTGTGCCACATTACAGATTACCAGAGCCAGACCCAGTGTGTTTTGGCCCTGAAGTGATTGGGTAAAATATAGCCAGAGTACTCGGACTGTAAGAGAGCTAGACAGACATTTGGACATAAATACGCTCTCATTACAGTCAGAGACCAAGCTATGTATTTTTTTGGCAATTCCCGACAACCAAAAAGTTGGCAAAGATTTCCGCTCTAATACCACAACAATCCTATGTTTGACGTTAAATACTTTTACTTTTACTCGGGCTAGGTAAAATACTGATGGTCTGGAGTTCAAATCCAAATAGCACTCTCTCATTTGTAGTGTTTTAATAATGCACTATTCGGCTGGTGATAATTCAATACCCTAATGAGGGGAAATAGAAGTCTTTTCGAACATCATCATCATCATCATGCTGTTTAACATTTAATATTGTTTATAACCTAAAATAATAACATATTTGTTTGGGGTTTTTTTAAATGTTTTCTATTTATTAGGCATGTATAATTATAAAACACACATACAAATTTTAATGTATAAATCCGTATTTTAATATGCGGTATTTGGTCCCACACCCAGTGACACTGATTGAATAAAAACTATGAAATATGGATAAAAACTTTCAAGCAGCGAGTGCTGTACCAAATAAACCAGCCGGGTTTGTTTTTTTCAGTAAAGTAACAAGTACATTTCAGAATATTAAAATATATCATACCCTTTCGGCATTTTTGTCAACAAATGCTTAAAAATCAAAAAGAATTTGTCACGTTTTCACAATATTTTCTTAGAAAACGTTCACCCAAAATACCACTTCCTAAACCGGAAGTCTCGTAATACTAAAAGCGTATAATTTCTGGAATGTTAACGAATCGGGGTTTGACGCATTAAATAACTAGGAATGTCCGTTAGAAAGAAGGAAAGGTTTTATTTAACGACGCACTCAACACATTTTATTTACGGTGATATGGCATCGGACATATGTTTACGGACCACACAGATAATGAGAGAGAAAACCCACTGTCGCCACTTCGTAGAATCTCTTATAGGCACCATCCCACAGACAGGAGAGTACATACCACGGCCTTTGTTACACCAGTTGTGTAGCACTGGCTGGAACGAGAAATGGCCGAATGGGCCCACCGACGGGGATCGATCCTAGGTCGATTGCGCATCAGGCGAGCGCTGTATCACTGAGCTATGTCCCGCCCCCGAGTGTCTGTTAGATACCATTTATGTTACGAGTTGTTTTAGGCCTAATATTCCATACATACCCGTTGGTGAGAATACCATGAGTTATATTTTATATTTTTGAATACATAGTTGTTTACATATGTACGTATGTTAAAGGGACAATCCTGAGTTTGCTGCCATTTTTAAGATGTTATCGACTAACAGAGACTTTTTAACCATTCTAATTACATATCAAATATATTTTTCTGCATGCAATATTAGTGGCTGTATACTAAACGTGTTTCTGATCGTTCTAATATTTGTACTAGGTTGAATTTCATTTTATTTCCTAAAATAGTTTTTTTCGTACGTACGAAATTATTTGAAGACAAAATCCAGTTTGGGCTTCTTGCAAATATTGAGACAACCAGAAAGATATTGAATATACAAACACTGATATTCTAAACAAGAAAATATATTTAGTATGCAAGCTTAATCGTAGAAATATTTTATTAGTTGAAAACATCTTACAATGGAGCAAACTCAGGAATGTCCCTTCAACAACTTCAAGACATACGACTGGCTGCTCCTAGGTAATGACCAGGTCACCACTGCCATACATCCAATAAAAACTAAAACCTACATGATGGACGTATTGTGACGTATAATTAACCTGACAAGCATGGGTCTGTGACACGTAAGTTAGCTATAAGTGCAACGGCTGTAAATAACTTTTAGTCGAAAAAGATGTTAAAATTTGCTTACAACTTGGGGTGTGTTTTTTTTTGTTTTGTTTTTTTGTTGTTGTTGTTTTGAGGATACTATGTAAGAAATAGAATAATACATTCGTGTCCGTTAAATACCATTTATCTCACAACTCGCTTTCGCTCGTTAGATACATTTTAAAACAACTCGTGAGATAAATGGTATCTAACGGCCACTCATGTATTATTATCTGTGTATATCACGGGCAAATTTAATATTCTATTCCTTACATCTAAAAAAAAAAAAAAGTTTGATGTGCTTCTATGAGATGTGTGCGCATGCTTCGTGAAATGTTCTAACTAAGGTAGAACTGAAGAAGAATTTTTTTTTTTTTTTTTTTTTAAATAAATGCAAACGCCTTTCTCAACTAAAACCTATTTACGGCCCTAACACTTGCAGTTAACTTATGCGTCACAGACAAATCAATTTTAGGTTAATTTGAACGTTACAGAGTGATCCATTGCGATCGTGTGTTTTTTTTTCTTATTTATTAAATACTATTAAAAAAAAGTAGGGGATAGACCATAAGAATGAGTCATCAATAGGAAAGTTTTAATGTTTTAATGCGATAAACCATGTAAACATAATAAGGTGTCATCCGATGATGCATTACAATGTTCGGTAGATTTCAGAGGACCAGGGATTTCACGTGATGAAGGCAAAAGCACATCTACTGTTAAACACCAAATTTACCATGAAGTGAAAATGCGGTCAGTATTGTGTAAATCTCCCTGTTTGCGAGACAGGCACGAATTCGACGTGTCATACTCCTTATCAATAATCCAAGGTCGGCTTGGTTCAGGTTATTTCACTCATCCTGCAGAGCAACACCAAGTTCATGGCGAGTGGTCGGCGGCAGCTGACGTTGACGTAAGCGTCTACCAAGCATGTCCCAGACATGCTCAATAGGGGAAAGGTCAGGACTGAGTGCTGGCCATGATAAAGTGGTGTTTTGTGCCTGGAGGTAGTTGGTAACAATTCTGGCTCTGTGTGCCTTGGCGTTGTCATCTT